>NC_088224.1:60436309-60556309 GCF_036934945.1 Oncorhynchus masou masou
GCCCCAAAGCAAAAGAGACCAGGGGCAGGAACTAAACATGTGTAGAATGTAATGCATGATCACTATGACCATGTATTTCTGTGTAATCTATTTCTGTTTGATGTATTTCTGTGTAATGTATCTGTCTATATCATGTAATTGTACGACAGCATGCATTTGTTTGTATGAGCATTATTATTTGTGTTTTTCTGTTTCCGAGTGTGTTGGTTTGTGCATTTGATCATTGTGTGTGTGCAGCGGTGTATTTGTTTGTGCAGCTGCACTGTGTGTGTGCGCTCTAGCACGTATGTGTCCCGTCAGCCTGTCTATCGTGGCATTGCATTGACAGGGCCTATAAGGCGCCTGCTGGTCAAGTTGGGACACTGCCATCTCCCACTTTCCCCCTCTATCTCCAACCCCCTCCCTTCCCCAGTCCACGTGGTCCTGAGCTGGGCGTTAGGTCACATGATAACACCCCCCTTCTGGCACACAGCAGTAAGCTCTTTATCTCCAGTACTACACACAAACACACCACTACAGTACAGTCAAGACACACAGGTTATGTATGCACACAGAATGTTGAGAAAGTGAATGTATCCCTGCTATTATTCTCAAGGACTCAACAAATGTAGAAGCACATGTGCAACACTCAAACACAAACATGAAACCCAAATGCTCTGCTCACCTGTTCTCCTTGCCGTTCTGCAGCAGGGAGGGCCTGTCTGTGCTGTTCCGGTCCGTGGTGCACACGTATGTGTTCCGGCGGATCATGGCACTTGCTGGGACGTTGTTCTGAAAGTCAGGGAGAATGACAGTTAGATAACACATTGATTGTGATTTGGTGAAATTCAGAAAGGCATCCATCCTACTGTATATGATGACATTGTCTAATGGTCACATAACGCTAGGGATGTTCATGTCTATTCAAAGTCTATTCAAAGCCGTGACTCTGATAATATCTACACCCCACATCACAGTGTCAGTGGATGCATCCCAAAAGACACCCTATTCCCTTTATAGTGCACTACCTATGAGCCCTGGTCAAAAGGAGTGCACTTTAAGGAACCACAGTATCCGTGTTGAACTTTTGTTGTCACTCTCAGTCCACCTTGTCAGAACGCCTCAGAGCCCTTCAAAGGGTTCATCTCGGGTTCATCTCCATATTCTCCATACACACTGTTGTTGTTGTTCATCATATCAAATCGGATTGGTCACATACGCATATTTAGCAGATGTTGACTCCCTTTATGCTAGCGTTGAATCTCTATTCTCTCTGTCCACATCTTAGTTGAGCATGAATCTGTAGATTCTCTATTCGTAGTGTTATTGGTTCATTCCCCCGCACACTGATCTTAGTTTCATTAACCTCTTGCAACATTGTCTCTTGGTGTTAACCCTTCTTTTCCCTGTGTGTGTGTGCGTGTGTGTTTATAATGTACAGTTATTTGTAAAGGTCATGTTGTAAGCCGACTGCGTACATTGCATTGCATCAACCAATGGTTGTGTGGCACGCCTTCGACGGCGCAGTCTGGCATCAGATAACTCTATTATATGTGGTTTGCAGACATGCAGTCAGCCTGGAACATGGCCTATCTGTATGTGTGTGTGCGTGTTCACCGTGGCGGTGATAATCTCCTTGCGGCGGTCGGGGATCTCTGACTTGTTGGGGTTGTTGGCGCTGCTGACCATGGGGCTGGAGGGGGGCTGGATGGAACGGCTGCCCACCACACTGCTGCTGACCTTCCGGGACGCCATGCGCCCCCCCTCCTCCTTCAGCTCCCTGTCTGCCCCCGCCACGCTGCTGGGGCTACGCTTGGGGTGGGATGGGGGCGCTGCTGGACCGCCTGCACAACAGACAGACAGGGCAAATGATACGACATGAGAATCAAAGTCCGGCCCTGTGTGGTTCAGTTGGTAGAGCAAGGCACTTGTAAAACCAAGATGGTGGGTTTAAATTCTGCTGGCACCACCCATATGTAAATGTCTGCACGGACTACTGTAAGTCATTTGGGATAAACAGCATATTATAGACTGACAGATGAGTGGGCAATGTACAAATTATGAATATCTCACCCAATTGTAAAGAGGTGGCTGGTGACCTCACACTCTCATTCACACAAAGCAAACATTCTCAAACTTGGCAGAACGGAGGGGAATCCTACTTCACAACCATTTAAAACACAAGTGAAAAGGTATTGACGGACAGCTATTTGGAAAACAAACACCCACTAATGGGTTAGGTCAGACACTAATGGATGTACAGTGCATTCAGACAGTATTCAGACCTTTCCCTTTTTCCACATTTTGTTACGTTACAGCCTTATTCTAAAATGGATTAAATAAATGTTTTTCGTCATCAATCTACACACAATACCCCATAATGACCCTTTGCTACGAGACTCGAAATTGAGCTCAGGTGCATCCTGTTTCCATTGATCATCCCTGAGATGTTTCTACCTGCGAGTCCACCTGCGGTAAATTCAATTGATTGGACATGATTTGGAAAGGCACACACCTGTCTATATAAGGTCCCACAGTTGACAGTGCATATGTCAGAGAAAAAACAAGCAATGAGGTTGAAGGAATTGTCCGTAGAGCTATGAGACAGGATTATGTCGAGGCACAGATCTGGGGAAGGGTACCAAAACATTTCTGCAGCATTAAATGTCTCACAAAAATCAGTGGACTTCATCATTCTTAAATGTAAGAAGTTTGGAACCACCAAGACTCTTCCTAGAGCTGGCCACCCAGCCAAACTAAGCAATCGGGGGAGAAGGGGGGGGAACCCAATGGTCACTCTGACAGAGCGCCAGAGTTCCTCTGTGGAGATACAAGAACCTTCCAGAAGGACAACCATCTCTGCAGCATTCCACCAATCAGGCCTTTATGTTAGAGTGGTCAGACGGAAGCCACTCCTCAGTAAAAAGCACATGACAGCCCACTTGGAGTTTGCCAAAAGGCACCTAAAGACTCTCAGACCATGAGAAACAAGATTCTCTGGTCTAATGAAACCAAGATTGAATGCCAAGTGTCACGTCTGGAGGAAACCTGGCACCATCCCTACGGTGAAGCATGGTGGTGGCAGCATCATGCTGTGGGAATGTTTTTCAGTGGCAGGAACTAGGAGACTAGTCAGGATCGAGTGAAAGGTGAACGGAGCAAAGTACAGAGAGATCCTTGATGAAAACCTGCTCCAGAGCGCTCAAGACCTCAAAGGTTCACCTTCTAACAGGACAACGACTCTAAGCACACAGCCAAGACAACACAGGAGTGGCTTCGGGACAAGTCTCTGAATGTCTTTGAGTGGCCCAGCCAGAGCCCAGACTTGAACCCAATCAAACATCTCTGGAGAGACCTGAAAATAGCTGTGCAGTGATGCTCCCCATCCAACCTGACAGAGCTTGAGAGGATCTGCAGAGAAGACTGTGAGAATCTCCCCAAATATAGGTGTGCCAGTAATGTATATCAACAATAATTACTACCTATTCCCTTTATAGTGCACGACATTTGACTAATACATTACTTTTGAACAGAACTCTGGGCTCTGGTCAAATGTAGTGCATCATATAGGGAATAGGGTATATTTTGGGACGTAGAAGAAGAGACAGCCCACTCACAGAAGTCACTGTGCCTCCTGCGGGGGTGGTATGTGGAGGCGCTGCGCTGGGTGGTCTTGCTGTGAGAGGAGGAGGAGGCCGAGGCGGAGGTGGTGGAGGAGGTGGAGTGTTTACTGGTGCCGTTGATGACGGTGCTGGGCCGTACCCGCGCCAGGCTCAGACTGCTGGTTGACCGAGACTCGCTTCCCTCCACCTGGCACACACACACACACACACACACGTTAGGATCAGGACTCAGGTGACTGTGGACAGTGTGGACACACAGGCATGCGTACACACGTATTGTGGCAGACAGGCACGCCAGGTGTTCCCCGAGGATTTTTGTTAGCACGGGTGGCTAAGGAAGCGGAGGGGGATAATTTTGTAGATTTTTCTGGTGACTTTTTAAAAGGACATTCTACTCCAAAATGCATGAAAATGTAATTATGTTGGAACCATCTTAAATATAACTGATGTGCACCACTGCACTATAGGGAGATGAGGAGCAAGCAGTGGCTGTGCACTCAAGACCCATTCATTCACACTAGCGCTCGCTCTGTTCGCTACAAATATACTTGTAACTTGTCAATTCCCCAAATCTCTCACTATCCCTTTAAAAGCGTGTCTCGGCAGAAATATATATATATAAAAATGTAAACTAAATTTTCGGGGGAACACAGGCAACGCAGAAATGAGGAAGGATTCTCTCTCTCTCTCCCCTACCTCTATCCAAACCCTCTCACACACGCACATCGTCTCGTTTTGCCTCACCTCATTCATGCGTCCCAGTAACAGGTAGGTGGCGGTGACCTCGTTGTACTTCCGAGTGGTCAGAGCGTCTTTGATGTCGTCACGGGTGTAACCCATCCCCACCATCACCTCTGGAGGCGAGCGGAGAGATGAGGGACGTTAGACAGAGATACAGGCTCAACGAAAGAAGAGGGTGGGTACGTCCCAAATAGCACCCTATTCCCTACAATAGTGCACTACTACCACCAGGGGCCAGTGAACTAAATATGAAAAACAGTGCCATTTGGGAGGCATAAAATACGTAGGTAGGGAGTAGAGGGGAGTTAGAGAGGGGAGTACTTCACCGATGCGGCTGGCATCATTATGGTCCTCCAGGGGCTCTATATGAGGCTTCAGTTCTACTCCGTCGTAGCCAGAGTTAATCCACTTGTCGTTCATGATTTGCTAATGAGGAGGGATAAAACGATGTGTTAAAGATGCCACATACACGGTGTGTGTGGGTTTGTGAGAGTGTGCTTGCGTGTACTGTATGTCTGAGTGGCGCCTGCAGTTGCCCTCCTCACCTCCAGGGTGCAGCGTTTGGTGGGGTTGAGCACCAGGAACCTGCGCAGGATGCCCTCGCAGTCGGTGGACATGTAGAAAGGCACGCGGTACTTCCCTCGCAGAACACGCTCCCGCAGCTCCTAGGGAACAACACATACAGATACCGTTACGCAAAACGTGCACATAACGTTATATAACGTTACACAAAACACGAGACATATTAATGGCAAATGGACTAAAAGACAACGTGTTCCTTCTCTTGATCAACTGAACATGAAAATAAAATGTGAACATGAACTAATCAGCACAAAGCTCTTCAGGACCACAGAAAGCAAAAACATCACATAATGCATCAACTAAATAACATCCAAACCAGACACACGCCGTCTTGACATTGACACCTCAGTGACACAGTCTGCGTCCCAAAAGGCACCCTATTCTCTATATAATGTACAACTTTTGACCACACCATATGGGCCCATGTCAAAAGTAGTGCCCTATGTAGGGAATAGAGAGCCATTTGAAACTCAGACAAAGCCAATGCCATTTGCTGCGCTGCAGGAGGTCTTGCCTTGAGGTTCTGCCCGTCGAAGGGCAGCGATCCGCTGACCAGAGTGTAGAGGATGACCCCCAGGCTCCAGATGTCCACCTCAGGCCCGTCGTACTTCTTCCCCTGGAACAGCTCCGGGGCGGCGTAGGGAGGGGAGCCACAGAACGTGTCCAGCTTGTTGCCCATGGTGAACTCATTACTGAAGCCAAAGTCTGCAATCTTGATGTTGGAGTCGGCATCCAGCAAGAGGTTCTCCGCCTGCAGGGACAGGTGAAGATAACCGAGTGCAGCTTTAAGGACTGAAAGTCTGTTCAATTCAGGCTGAGGTTGTATGCTCATTTCAGGAATGTGATGATCAGTGTTTCACATATGCTAATGAATTGATATGGAATATCGATGAGTGGTTGTCATTTTGGACAATGAAAAGGAGCCCAAGTCATCAGGCCTGAACCGGTCACGTACTTTAAGATCCCTGTGAACAATGTTCTTCAGGTGACAGTAGTGTACAGCAGACACAATCTAGATATAGATATATATAGAGAGGGGGGATCGGAGAGCGCGGGAGACAGAGAGAGAGAGAGCGAGAGTGGGAGAGAGAGAGAAAGAAGGGGAGTGAGACAAGTCACAGTAAAAATGCCAAACACAGACACGGACACATACAAGCTTACAGTAAATGCTTGCAATGTAATACAGTCCAACTCAGCACCATTCACCGGGTTTTGTTGCGATGATATATTTTTGGTCGCGTCTCACCTGACGGAATTTGGCCCGCGCCTCTTTCTCTTTCATTCTCCCATGGGACACGAGGTAGTCAAACACTTCACCTGAGGGAGAGAGAGACAAACCACATCAACAAACAGAGAAGCAGGCTTACAACACCTTGTCTGATTGAATCGTCTGTAATTGAGGCACTTATACCGTATACCTGTGACTTATCTCTGCGGGCCGAGATGGTTAATGGTCATGAAATGAAGGAAGGGTGGGTGGTGGCCGTGATGAATAAAGAGAAAATGATGCATTCATAAATGGGCAATTCATATATCTGAAGGCTACAATAAGATTTTTCTTTCATTACTTTTATCTGCCGTTAGTGTGCAGATTAAGCTTTAGGGCCTAACTGTATGCTCGCAGAATACATGCCAATTGCCAAATGCTTTTGGGAACTTAGGCAAAAAAAGAGGAGGAGTTTAATTCGATAAGAGAAAAGCTGCGAAATGGAGAGTTGAAAATAAATCGAAGGGAGGGACAGAACAGTAGTCTAATGTTGGGGAAAGATTTGGTGAAGTGTTAAGATGATAGCAGTGCCGGCTGTGTTATGTGTGATGATTGTGAGGCGATATACAAATTCAACAGTCACAAGACGGGGACTTCCAAATGGCCCATCAAGGGAACCACTGTTCAGGTGGGTTAAATGGAATAGTAGCTTGAAATCTGGACACTGAATTTAGTTCTGTAACCTCTCAAATATAACATGAAATCTTGCAGAATTAAGCATTACTTACAGTGAAATGACACACCAAATGTACATTTTGACTCTCGAATATGATTTATTTATTTCAGTATCTTGAAAGAATGCATTTGCAGTTAGGGGCCATCTGTAAAGGTGCACTCTTTACTGCAATCTTATCAGAAACATGTAGGGGAGTTTCACAGCTTTACATTTTCTTCAATCTGGTTAAACTGATGTCATTTGGGAATCCCTTTTTATTTATTTTATTTATTGCATTTTCTCCCGGCGAGTGAAGTAGAGATGATAGAGAAAACCTTACCAATGTCAACTAGATTGAAGCATCCATTCTATCAATTTATGATGTTATTCTGGTGAGCAGGGTTTATTTAGTCTTCCAGGGCAACAAGTAATGACAGAAGAGTATCTACATTTATCTAATTATAGAAGTTGATAGACATTGACTAACAAATAGCCTTCAAAAATGTTGGAAATTAACATATGCCTATAAAAAAAATGTTTTGCTCCGCTATCTATGACTGTGTAGCACATTTGTTATATTTGCGGATTAGGGTCGGGTGTGAACCTCAGATCTACACTTCACGACATGGAGTCGGGTGGTTGCGGATGGGTTATTAGAAATTGCAGGCCGGCGCAGGTGAACAAACAGCTGATCCGCACACCCCTACTGTATATATAGTGTGTGAAGAGTTATACTATAATGATATTGTATTTCTATGAGGCACACAGTAAGTAAGTGAGTGAGTGAGTGAGTGAGTGAGTGAGTGAGTGAGTGAGTGAGTGTGTGAGTGAGTGTGTGTGTGAGTGCAATGACGGCATTATGCCACAATATACCAGAGAAATTACAATGTAAGAATTAAGGAGAACGTAAAACAAATATTTAAAAATATGCTTAATTGTAACATAAACCAGATTGGTGCAGTGAAATGTGTTGCTTTACAGGGTCAGCCATAGTAGTACAGCGCCCCCTAAAACAAAGAGAGAGCATGCACAGCTGTAGTATCATAAGTGAGATGGATTATTAAATTGAGCCTGATCTGGGATCAGTATCTTCATCATGGAGCCTTTAGGGCCTCATTCATCTCACTGATCCCTGGCCCTATGGTTGACTTTGGGTCATTTACTGAGTGATTATTGACCGGCTAACGAAGAGATGAGAGGAGTGAGAGGAAGATGATGACAGAGAGAGAGAGAGATGGAGGGGGAGAGAGAGGCAGAGATAGAGAGAAATAAAGAGAAAGCGAGGGGCAACGAGAGAAGAGAGAGAAAGCGCAAGTGAAAAAGCGAGACAGAGGCAGAGAGAAAAATGGAGAGGGCGGCAGAGAAAGGGAAAGAAAGAAAGAGGCAAAGGGTGATAGAACGAGAGAGAGAGCGAGAGAAGTCATGAAGTTCAGGGAGCCACTGTCACATCTGGATACCTTATTGATGTGACGGATGCATGGGCATGTCTACATGTCTGTGACCCATGCATGTATTTGGAAATATGTGGTGGTGGTGTGTGAGAGAATTGAAAGAGAGTGAATGAGTGCATGAGTGTGTGTGTGTGTTGTGTTTATAAACAGTAAGTGCTTCATGCTAGAGGGCACATCCACTGGGAGAAAAGCAGTGAGGTTGAGATCAGGAGGGGGCACATGCTTGGCTATTAGCTCCTTATTTGGCAAGAAACAGAATGGGAGGAAGAATTGACAACCGAGGGGAGTGAGGATTAGAGAAGGGAGGGGGGGGGGGTGGAGAGGGGAGGGAGAAAGTGATCATGAAGGAAAGGGAGAGACAATGACAGTGCAGAGGGAGGGAGGAGGGCGGTCAAAAGACAATCGATGGGACAGAGGTACCGGGGAGAGGGAAAGCGTGAGGGCGGTGTGGAGAGAAAACAGATGAGAAAGAGAAATAGAGGGATACTGATTGAAGGGAGGTACTCTGCTCACCCCCACTGGCGTACTCCATTATCAGATAGAGCGTATTCTCTGTCTCGATCACCTCAAACAGCTGCACTGTAACACACACACAGACAACTCAGTATAGTGGCACAAACAAACACACACAGTTCATAATGCACAAAGTGATTGACTGTGTGTTCCTTAGAGAAGGGAGATGTGCTGTAAATGCCAACAGTACGGTACAGCAGTTTATGGTTCAGCTGCATTCAGTATTAAATGTGACTGTGTGCTTTATAATAAATGGAGGTAGTCTATTGTCCTGGCTTTACATGAGCGACTGCACCCTATTGCCTTTATAGTGCACTATGTTTGACCAGGGCGCATAGGGAATATGGTGCTATTTGGGACACACCCTCTGGCCATTACAGGGGCAGCGTGATGGGGTCTGGGTGAGTGAGTCCCCTGGAAAGGAGGATCATTTTGAGCTCAGTGGGGGACTATTGTACATATCACATGTCCTGACTCCTGGTCAGCATCTGTCAGTAAAGGGGAACATTGCGTGAGGATGGCTGTTAGGATGATGATGTTCTAGGGTGGGGTATGCCCTGCGGCGCTACACCCTGGAAGCTGGGGAGATTAGTGTAGCCGAGGCACTTACCGATATTTGGGTGGTTGAGGCCTTTCATGATCCGTACCTCTCTGAAGAGCTGGAGGAAAGAGAGAGAGCAGAAGCGAGTTAAAAGAATGTTATTTCATTATTCAAGTATTTTTTGCCCCAGAATTGGAACTCTTCACAGTCACACTGATATGCAGGTATATACAGTGCCTTGCGAAAGTATTCGGCCCCCTTGAACTTTGCGACCTTTTGCCACATTTCAGGCTTCAAACATAAAGATATAAAACTGTATTTTTTTGTGAAGAATCAACAACAAGTGGGACACAATCATGAAGTGGAACGACATTTATTGGATATTTCAAACTTTTTTAACAAATCAAAAACGGAAAAATTGGGCGTGCAAAATTATTCAGCCCCTTTACTTTCAGTGCAGCAAACTCTCATATATTATAGTGCATATGAAGGTAGGCAAGAAAGTGGGGGATGATCACAATCCCTGATTCACAATATAAGAACTGAATATCAGACAGGCGGATAGGAGGAGGTTAGCCCGCCTCCACCACTGTCACTCATTTATTCATTCATAATGAAGCTCAGCTGCTTCTCTGAAAATGGACGCACCTCCCCCTCCAACACTTGCTAGCTTTCTGCTAATTAGAGAGAGGACCACTCCAGGGACAGCCTGACTAGACAGAGTATCTCTCTCCCTCGACAGAGCCTCCCTCCCCACAGGAGGTGCTGCTGCTTTTAGCCTCTTCTAATTCTAGAAATGGTGGGGACACCACATCACATTGTTGCTGCAATGGTGGTGCAGCACGGCACTGTCTGCCGCCGCTGTGTGTGATTCAATGCCCTGCGGTTATGAAGTGACACACAATCGTATATACACACTGTCTCACACCCACTATATTCCCACACACACACGGCCCTCCCTCGAACAAGTTCACAAGCCTCCTTTCCTGGTTTTGACATCTGCTGTAAGTGGGGGAACTGGGAGAGCTGACGGCATCTTGGGGATAATTATAGTGTATGTGTGCACCAGCACAGAGAGTCCTCTCTTTCAACTGTATATGTTGAGACTGGGTGACGAGGCATCGGCTTGCTCTGACCACGTAAAAGGGAATCGGTGAGCGACTGTGTCACAAGGGCTGGGTTTGTGGAAGGGGGAAAAAATACTTCAATAAAGACAGAAATAGAGACAGACACGAAGTTACATTTCCTATTGTATTAGTGTAAGTGGAAGCAAGAGGAGGAAAGAGAGTAAGGGAGAAAGACAGGAAGGATAGGGGAAGAAACACACACAATGGCTGGAATGCGCTGATGGTTGTGTGAGAAGGCGGCCAGCTTCCTTAGAAGTTCGAGCCCATTCTTCCAAAACACAGGGAGCTGCGCCTCACCATGCCTCTTTCTCAGCCCCCCTTATGCCCGATTCTGAGATTCCGGCCTTCGACTGCAGCTTTCAAACAAGATATCTGCACACGGAATTGGCAATAGTAAAGTTGCTAGGACTATCTATATATTTTGGGTTGCCTTGAGGACAGAGGGAAACAGAGAGAAGGAAACTGGGAACGACTGAAATGTGTATGCCTCAGTGACTGTGCAAGCAAATGACTCATGTCTCAAATAAACATGCACAAACAGAACGGAGCTGGGTCGTTGGTGTACAGTGTCCTGATTCAATGATTTAAATTACGCTCGTATAAATAATACGAGGATGAAAATCTAGGGATATGGCCAGGGGGAGGAGAAGTTTAAAAACAAAATGAACATAGATTGTTTGTGGTGTTACTTATGGGGGAAAGTTCCATCATAGCATAATGTAAACATAGCTGTCTACTTCCTGGTGTGATGTAATAATACATGGAGGATGTCATAACAATGCGTGTTGCTTGAGGCGACTGGATGAGCCAACCTGCAGCATGGACATTACCAAACAGATTCCTGGTATTCTATGGCCCCCATTGTCCCGAGGACAAACTCAATATAACTCCTATCGTCGGAAACAATAGCCATGCTCTCCCTTTCGTGCTGTTGCATTGCAAAGTGACCTGCCTCAACCAGTATGGAGACATGTTTACACAAAAACACAGTATGTGATGCAACACAAGATGTTGATCAGTTTGTCGCTGCGCCACATGATTTACAAAAAGCAGGCGGTGTCCACAGACCCACTTTTGTTTACCAAGTTCAACTTCAAGTAGAGGGCTAGTTTAGTGTTGTTGTACCAATGTCTTGTGCATTTGTATCTGCACTGAATGTAAATATTTATCAAAACCCAAGAAATATACAGTGGACTATAGGCTAGTGATACATGACTGTAGGATATAGGCTAGTGATACATGACTGTAGGATATAGGCTAGTGATACATGACTGTAGGATATAGGCTAGTGATACATGACTGTAGGATATAGGCTAGTGATACATGACTGTATGATATAGGCTAGTGATACATGACTGTAGGATATAGGCTAGTGATACATGACTGTAGGATATAGGCTAGTGATACATGACTGTAGGATATAGGCTAGTGATACATGACTGTAGGATATAGGCTAGTGATACATGACTGTAGGATATAGGCTAGTGATACATGACTGTAGGATATAGGCTAGTGATACATGACTGTAGGATATAGGCTAGTGATACATGACTGTAGGATATAGGCTAGTGATACATGACTGTAGGATATAGGCTAGTGATACATGACTGTAGGATATAGGCTAGTGATACATGACTGTAGGATATAGGCTAGTGATACATGACTGTAGGATATAGGCTAGTGATACATGACTGTAGGATATAGGCTAGTGATACATGACTGTAGGATATAGGCTAGTGATACATGACTGTAGGATATAGGCTAGTGATACATGACTGTAGGATATAGGCTAGTGATACATGACTGTAGGATATAGGCTAGTGATACATGACTGTAGGATATAGGCTAGTGATACATGACTGTAGGATATAGGCTAGTGATACATGACTGTAGGATATAGGCTAGTGATACATGACTGTAGGATATAGGCTAGTGATACATGACTGTAGGATATAGGCTAGTGATACATGACTGTAGGATATAGGCTAGTGATACATGACTGTAGGATATAGGCTAGTGATACATGACTGTAGGATATAGGCTAGTGATACATGACTGTAGGATATAGGCTAGTGATACATGACTGTAGGATATAGGCTAGTGATACATGACTGTAGGATATAGGCTAGTGATACATGACTGTAGGATATAGGCTAGTGATACATGACTGTAGGATATAGGCTAGTGATACATGACTGTAGGATATAGGCTAGTGAGATGAAACACCGTACAGGGGAAAAAAACTTCAGGCGGCAAATGATCACTGATTCCCTTGTTATCAATTGTCAAAGCCAAAGCTATTAGATGGTTATTTTCAGTGCCAAAGTTATTAGACGGTTATTTTCAATGGCAAAGTTATTAGATGGCTGTGCAGGGCAGCTGGACGCCACCATGAATCTGCTGGTGGGCATGTGGCCCGTCTGAGAGAATCAGCCTGTGTGAAGCAGACATGTTACACAATAGTGCTGCTAATGTGGACCAGAGCTACTGTGAGTGCCACAAAGTATACATTCAGTGTCCACAAACACACCCCACCGAGGGGATGTCATATTATCATTTAAATGACATGATGCATCTCCATGCGTGAACATACCATCCAAATCAAACACAGTCCCACATCCCTTGAGACTGTCTGTAATTGAATTGAAAAGAACAGAGCGCATCAGCTGTTCACCTGAGCTCTAAAGATAATACTCAGATAAGCCCGTCTCTCCTTTCCTCCCCCGCCGCCTCCTTGCTCTTTCTCTCTTCAGTCATATCCCCCTCCCTTCTATCTAGCACTTTCTCCCTCTCTCGCACGCCCATAAATGACTTCCTGGTCCATTCCCTTGGCAGTGGCCCTACGTCACTGTTGCCATGCCAACCCCGGTACCAAAGCCAGACTCTCTAGTCCTTGTCCCATCCCCAGGCCAGTCTCTTCCCAGGGGAGTTACTCCACCCCAACCCACCTCTGCCCTGTCTTGCCTGCCACCCTCAGCACGACAGGCCAGGGGGTGGGACAGCCCATCAACTGGGGGGGTCAGTCAGTGGTGGACACAGGCAGTTGTTGAACACAAGGCTGTGTTTTTGTCTGGGCCGCATCCCCGCGGGCCTCACTCAGACCATTCAATCCAGGCCTTGTGTCCGAGCTCTCGCCTGAACAATCACACGCACAGTCGCATACACACACACAGGCAAAGTATGCCTGCACAGGACACACACATATACACTCGCTATACCCACACACAGACATTTTTGCAAATTGCTTCAAGAAATATTTTACACAACCACATTGCGCACGTAGTCACACACAAGCACACACCTCCTCCCCTTGACCACACTGTCATGTGACCAGAGAGAGAGCCAGAGAGAAAGCGAGTGAGAGAGGTAAACGGAACACACAGGCTCCCCTCTGAAATGACTCAGCAGAGCGACTGAATAACCTCCTCTTTCTCTGAAAGAGACTTCTATCCACGCCAACGGCCAACCCAGCCGTCGCCCATGAATGACTGTTCCCTCTCTCCCTGCATAAACAATAACATCTGATGCAAGTCCCACAGCCTACTGTCTCTAACCCCAACCCCACCAATAGAATACCCCTCCACCCCTCCGTCCCTGCTCTAAACCTCTCCCCACACACCCCAGCCCCCCTTAATGTCCCTGTGGGACCCAGGCTGCTCCTCTGGGAAAGGGGGTGTGATTATGCAGAGGAGAGGCCTTTCATGTTGGACACTGTGGTGAGGGGCGTTCCAAGGCCCCGGCTGTTGTCAACATTGCCCCTCAACAGAGACCTTGTTACAAGTCCATCTAAAACCACACAGTCACTTTGGAAGGAAGGGCCTGAGAATACAATGGGTCTGGTTGGGACTGTCTGGTTTCCAAGGTGTCTTGTGAACCAATAATGCATCAACACCATCTGTCTGGCCAGCAGCCCCAGGGGCCAGGGCTCAGGTGAGGGGTGCCTAGGGGCCAGGACAATTTTTAAAATGTATTTAATCTTTATTTAACTAGGCAAGTCAGTTAAGAACAAATTCTTATTTACAATGACGGCCTTCCCCGGGCGAACCCAGACGACACTAGGCCAATTGTGTGCCACCCTATGGGACTCCCAATCATGGCCGGTTGTGATTCAGCCTGGAATCAAACCAGGGTCTGTAGTGACGCCTCTAGCACTGAGATGCAGTGCCTTAGACCGCAGTGTCATTCGGGAGCCTACAGGTGCTTCCATCTGGATTTGGGTTTGCCCTGTGTAGCACCCACATGCATTGAGGGTAGATTGGGTTCAAAGTTCAAACACACATTGGTGACTGTATGTGGCCAAATTGGTATAGCATAATACCAGCCAGCTTCAGCTAAAATATACCTTCAGTTTAAGATCGCACACACTTAGATTCACTTTTCATTTAAGTGTTTGGATGATTCACGGACGGTAATAATAAGCAATAGTTTATTTCAGCTTATTATATAGATTATTTGACCATAGTTACATTATAGGACATCCAGTCCTAAACTAACACTGAGAAGCTGACTGTCACGACTTCCACCGAAGTCGGTTCCTCTCCTTGTTCAGGCGACGTTCGGCGTCACCGGTCTTCTAGCCATCGTCGATCCACTTTTCATTTTCCATTTGTTTTGTCTTGTTTTCCTACACACCTTGTTTTCATTTCCCTCATTAATTGTTTTGTGTTTAACCCTCTATTCCCCCCATGTCTTTGTGTGGTATTGTTTGTTGTAAGTGCTTGTGCACATATTGACTGGTGCGCGTCGGGTTTTGTACCCATGTTGGTTATTTCTTTATGCCGTTGGTTTTGCTAATAAACTGCTCCGGCTATGACCTACTTCTGCTCTCCTGCGCCTGACTTCCCTGCCACCAGTTACGCACCCCTTACAGACAGATTAAAATCTACACAGAGCATGAGGTAGTACAACCTTGTTTGGCAAGAAGCATTAAACTCATTCAATTCACATGACTATCCAGAACTACAGCAACGGATTGCAATTGTTTCCTGTAAACTGTAGCAACAACAATCAATAGATCCCAAACAGAAAAGACACCACAGTCCATGTCTGCATCCCAAAATGGCACCCTATTCCCGTAGGGCTCTGGTCAAAAGTAGTGTACTACAGTGCTTTCAGAAAGTATTCATACCCCTTGACTTATTCCACATTTTGTTGGGTTACAGACTGAATTCTAAACAGATTAAATTGACTTTTTTCCCCCTCACCTATCTACACCCAATACCCCATAATGAAAAAGTTAAAATATGTTTTCAGAAATGTTTGCTAATTTATTGAAAATGAAACACAGAACTCTCTCATTTACATAAGTATTCACACCCCTGAGTCAATACATGTTAGAATCACCAATCAATTACAACTGTGAGTCTTTCTGGTAAGTCTCTAAGAGCTTTGCAAACATGGATTTTGCAATACTTGCACATAATTTTTATATTATTCAAGCTGTCAAGTTGGTTGTTGCTAGATGGTCATTTTCAAGTCTTGCCATAGATGTTCAATCCAATTTAAGTCAAAACTGTAACTAGGCCACCCAGGAACATTCAATGTCGTCTTGGTAAGTAACTCCAGTGTATATTTGGCCTTGTGTTTTCGGTTACTGTCCTGCTGAAAGGTGAAGTTGTCTCCCAGTGTCTGTTGGAAAGCAGACTGAACCAGGTTTCCTCTGGTGTTTTGCCTGTGCTTAGCTCTATTCAGTTTATTTTTATCCACAAAAAAATGACAATGACAACGATGACAATCATACCCATAACATGATGCAGCCATCACCATGCTTGAAAATACGAAGAGTGGTACTAAGTGATGTGTTGAATTGGATTTGCCCTAAACATAACACTTTCTATTCAGGACAAAGTTAATGTCTATGCTACATTTTTAAAATTCAGTTTTACTATAGTGCCTTGTTGCAAACAGGATACATGTTTAGGAATATTTTATTCTGTACAGGCTTCCTTTTTTTCACTCTGTCAGTTAGGTTGGTATTGTGTAGTAACTACAATGTTGCTGATCCATCCTCAGTTTTAAAGTCACCATTGGCCTCACGGTAAAATCGCTAAGCGATTTCCTTCCTCTCCGACAACTGAGTTAGGAAGGGCGCCTGTGTCTGTCTGGGTGTATTGATACACCATCCAAAGTGTAATTAATAACTTCACCATGCTCAAAGGGATATTAAATGACAGCCTTTCTTTTTTTCATCTACCAATAGGTGCCCTTCTTTGTGAGGTATTGGAATACCTCCCTGGTCTTTGTGGTTGAATCTATGTATGCAATTCACTGCTCGACTAAAATATCTTACAGATAATTGTCTGGGGTACAGAGATGAGGTAGTCATTCAAAAATCATGTTAAACACTGTTATTGCACACACAGTGAGTCCATGCAACTTATTACGTGACTTGTTAAGCAAATGTTTACTCCTGAACTTATTTATGCTTGTAATAACAAAGGGGTTGAATAATTATTGACTCCAGACATTTCAGTTTTTCATATTTTTATTAATTTGTAACAATTTTGAAAAACATAAAACCCACTCTGACATTATGGGGTATTGTGTTTAGGCCAGTGACACCAAATCTCAATTGAATCCATTTTAAATTCAGGCTGTAACACAACAAAGTGTGGAAAAGTCAATGGGCATGAATACTTTCTGAATTGAATAGGGTGCCATTTGGGACACACTCCATGGGCAGCAATTCATAAACTGGATTACTGCACATATTCTGACCCCTGGATGAACAGAACGAAAACCTCTCTTCCCATCATCCTTCAACAGTGCGGGAAAATATTCCGCCCCCCCCCCCCCCTCTGTATTCATTCCTTTAATATCTTAATGATACACACTACCCTCTGATACACAAACATACTGTCAGGCAGCGTCCTTATCTCGAGTGGCGCAGTGGTTGAAGGCACTGCATCTCAGTGCTAGAGGCGTCACTGCAGTCCCGTGATTGGGGGTCCCATAATGTGGTGCACAATTGGCCCAGCGTCGTCTGGGTTTGGCCGGGGTAGGCCGTCATTGTAAATAAGAATTTCATCTTAACTGACTTGCCTAGATAAATAAAGGTTAAATAAATAAAATAAATACAAATAAAATATCCCTTTCTCTACACACACACACACACTCCGTCTGTGCTCTTTGGTTCTGCCTCATCTCATGGTCGCTTGCTTTCTCAGGATCCCAGCTCCAGTACCCTGGCCCCCTGGATGCCCCCACTCCCTCTAGGTTCGGCTGTCCCCATTGTTCGTCTGTCTGGAATGCTGCTCCTAACTGAAGGGGCCTGATAGAGGGATAACAACCCCTCCCGCCTCGTCCCTGCCTGCATCCCTCTCCCAGCGCCGGATGGCTGCCTCCCGAATCCCTTTTGGTTCTTAAAGTAGCACCAGACTCTTGAAGGGGCCCTACATGGTCAAGGATTACACGCCCCACACACACACACACACGATAAAGCTAGAGAAAATCTTGACATCATCCAGATAAAGGTTAAATAAAATAAATAAAGACCAGAGAGAGAGGTGGAAGATGAGGTGAATGGGGGTACAGAGAGGCTGAAGGGTGGGTGAGGTGTGAGGGACAGAAGTGACGTGAAGGATGGGGTGGGTGGAGACATGGAGGTGGAGGCCTATCACTGAGTGATGGATATCGGGGTTTAAAGTTAAAGGGCCTGGTGTGGAATAGGTCAGAGGTTGGGACGGGGAATGAGTGAGAGGTAGAGTGAGGGGTGGGGTAAGAAGGAGACATTAGGGGGTGGGAGGTTGAAAGGGGAGAGGTAGATGAGACATGGGGGGTAGTATTTAAGGATATGAGATAGGCATGGGTTAGTAAGTGGTTGGGGGTGTTTCAGATACATGGAGCGCTTGTTAAAGGATGGGTGCAAGTGTCTGTCCTGCTCATGGCTCTGTGGACCATGCTGAAGCTGCTGGGAAAATACACTGTGTGTGTGTGTGTGTGTGTGTGTGTGTGTGTGTGTGTGTGTGTGTGTGTTTCAGCTGCCGGGGATCCCCCATGCAGCCACAAATGGGATTAGAGGGAGAGTGAGTGAGTTTGGGGGGCGGTGGGCCAACATGGAGCATTGCTGCTACAGCCCTGCTGTCACTGTCAGATTAAAGCCTGCAAACTGCAACCAGATTACCCCAAGAGTACTGCAGCATGGCAGCTGGCTGGGAGGGGCGGAGCCTGGGCCCTTAAATCACCTGCCGCCACTTGGGTGTGGGACGCTAGCTACTGTGGGGCCCCAGCCTCCAGAGAGACACCAGAGAGTACATCTGTGGTTACCCTGCATCGCCTGAAGAGAGGCGATGAGAGAAGAAGAGACAATAAATAAAGTAGGAATAAAGTGGGGCAGGTGACTAATAGAGAGGAGGTCAGAGTGTGCGATGAGAGCGGGAGGGCGAAAAAAACGACAGGGGAGTGTTACAATACGAGAGAGAGAGAGAGACACCTGGTGCTCTGGTCTAGTGTGTCCTGAATGGGAGGAGAATAGTGCTGACAGGACAACCGTCTGCCCGTTGTGCTACTGCAGCAGTATCCATCCACCAGTGTACCTCAGCATGCAGAGATCACAAACTGCCCCCGTCCCCCTCCCTCCCTGCCTGCATCCATCCCCAGTCCCCACCAGGCAACCACTCAACGCTAGGGTTGCATTGTTATTGGCCCTCGATTCCCAACAAAAGTAGTGCACTATATAGGGAACAGGGTGCCATTTGGGACGCATACATGGACCAGTCGGCATTTATAAGATATATTCTTCAGGAATCAATGGCTACAGTATATAACTACTTTCAAAGTCCAAAACGGATATGCTAATCGAAACCTATTTAACCCTATGGTGGCCACTTGATCACTGAAAACTTGAAGACAGGAGTTTCTTGCAACAAAAAGTCTACAAATATGTTAACCTTACAGGATGTCTGCAAAGTGATAGTAGCTAACTAATTGTGAACAGTATAATTTGCAGTGGCTGGTGCCAGCCATATCTGTGTCCGCGGTTGACTAATAATACCTTACACAGAGCCACAATCGATAGCTGTGTGTTTTAAATGGATTAAATTGTCCTAAGTAAGAGCCTGCTCCTGTTGTGCTGACAGGGTGGAAGCACAACGAGGCTAAAGTGTAGGTCAACAGATGACGGTTTGGTCCGAATATGTGCAACAGACAAAGATCACCTCGTCAGAAGTCTGTGAGAAGATGGTTGATCAAAACATGTTTGCCTAGCAACAGGGAAGCATGAGTGTGATGTCATCTGCATCAATCCTCACATGGAAGGTGTGAATGCCTCACCATGCTCATCAGCACGTATGGACCCTCTCAGTAGCAACTGGACTGATTATGATGAGTGACTGGAGCTGCGTCTCAAATGGCACCCTATTCCCTATATAGTGCACTATACAGTGCATTCGGAAAGCATTCAGACCCCTTCACTTTTTTCCACATGTTGTTACGTTACAGCCTTATTCTAAAATTGATTAAATCAGTGTTTTCCCTCAATCTAAACACACTACTCCATAAAGACAAAGCAAAAACTGTTTAGAAATGTTTGCAAATTTCTTAAAAATAAAAAATAAAATATCCCATTCACATAAGTATTCAGACCCTTTACTCAGTACTTTGTTGAAACACCTTTGGCATGGATTACAGCCTCAAGCTTTCTTGGGTATGATGCTACAAGCTTGGCACACCTTGATTTGGGGAGTTTCTCCCATTCTTCTCTGCAGATCCTCTCAAGTTCTGTCAGGTTGGATGGGGAGCCTCACTGCACAGTTATTTTCAGGTCTCTCAAGAGATGTTTGATCGGGTTCAAGTCCGGGCTATGGCTGGGCACTTAAGGACAGTCAGAGACCTGTCCCAAAGCCATTCCTGCGTTGTCTTGGCTGTGTGCTTAGAGTCGTTGTCCTGTTGGAAGGTGAACCTTTGCCCTAGTCTGTGGTCCTGATTACTCTGGAGCAGACTTGACACTCAGCATTCAGGCCAAAGAGTTCAATCTTAGTTTCATCAGACCAGAGAATATTGTTTCCCATGGTCTGAGTCCTTTAGGTGCCTTTTGGCAAACTCCAAGCGGGCTCCAAGCATGTGCCTTTTACTGAGGAGTGGCTTCCGTCTGGCCACTCTACCATAAAGGCCTGATTGGTGGAGTGCTGCAGAGATGGTTGTCCTTCTGGAAGGTTCTCCCATTTCCACAGAGGAACTCTGGAGCTCTGTCAGAGTGACCATTGGGTTTTTGGTCACCTCCCTGACCAAGGCTCTTCTCCCCCGATTGCTTAGTTTGGCCAGGTGGTCAGCTCTAGAAGGAGTCTCTGTGGTTCCAAACTTCTTCCATTTAAGAATGATGGAGCCCACTGTGTTCTTGGGGACCTTCAATGCTGCAGACATTTTTGGTACCTTTCTCCAGGTCTGTGCCTTGACACAATCCTGTCTCGGAGCTCTACAGACAATTCCTTCGTCCTCATGGCTTTGTTTTTTGCAAAGGACATGTATTGTCAATTGTGGGACCTTATATAGACATGTGTGTGCCTTTCTAAATTATGTCCAATCAATTGAATTTACCACAGGTCAACTCCAATCAAGATGTAGAAACATCTCAAGGATGATCAATGGAAACAGGATGCACCGGAGCTCAATTTCGAGTCTCGTAGCAAAGAGTCTGAATACTTATGTAAATAAGGTATTTCTATCTTTTATTTTTAATACATTTAAAAAAAAACTGTTTTCGCTTTGTCATTATGAGGTATTATGTGTAGATTGATGAGGATTATTTATTTTTTTAATACATTTTAGAATAAGGCTGTAATGTAACAAAATGTAGAAAAAGTCAAGGGGTCTGAATACTTTCCGAATGCACTTTAGGGAATAGGGTACAAAAGGGACGCACCATGGGAATAAGCCTGTATGATGTGTGGTCAAACCAAGCTCAGGTCTGCTGTTCAATTGCCTCAAAATGAGGAGGCACATACATACACGATTCAATATATGTCTCTGTCCTCCGTTGGTTTTGTCTGAAGAAAGCCTACTACAGTCATACGAGGTCGGGCCAGTATACTAATCTGATTACAGCTTCTCTATGCAATGTATCTATACATAGGCTCCGTCTGCCCATGATCTCTGAGCACACTGGACAGTTATGTGCATCGCTCCATGCTTAAATAGAAATCCACTTAGTTCCACTGAGGGGCAACACATGATACAGCAGCACCTTCCTACAGTTCTCTCTATCATGTAGGCCTATGGACAGCAACATTATCATTGCATAGTTGTCAATGTTCCAAAATCATTGCCCCATCACTCCCATGGATTTGTAGCTAGTGGTGGCTAAAGCTAGCTGACGTTTGTAATGGCTGTTTAGAGAAAACAGATTATGGATTATAGGGATGTGCATATTTCCCTTTTAAGAAGATTCAATACGCATCTAAATACATGGACTACGATCCAGGAATGACATGTTTTGGTTAGAAACGATGGGGTGCGATTAGAGAATGTGTGTTTGTGTGGTGTGTAAATGATGTATGTCAGCACCTGAGCAGTGCCATAAGGGAGACCTGGGCATCTACCACTCCACTACCACTATCAGATTATTGGGGCAATGTAGACTGTTTTTTGTCCCCCCACTTTGGTTCTGAAATCACCATCACCTACTAATTAACTTGTCATTTTTGCAGTTTAAGTGTTTTAGTTATTAATGTATCAATATTTATTGTTTACAAATTAGCTATGACATAGCCAATGAATATATAGCACAATTTTGGATGTCAACCCCAACTCAAAATTGAATGGTTTTGACTGTTTGGAAGATTTTATGGAGAGATCTTCTCTTCTCCTCTCGCTTCGGCCATGCAGTGCGCCTCGCACATGTGATTGCTGTCCTTGTTATGAAATTATCAACTTTACCCTGTATATAAAAGAAATGACCATATACACTGATTGTTTAAAGAAAAACTACCAAAACTATTGCTGATGGTGAACCTGAACAATCAGCAGGTATAGCCAGATCAGAGTTGTGTCTCGAGTAGATTACTTTTTATTCGTTTTTTTTGCAAGCCATTTTAGCATTAGAATGCTGAAGGTGCCGCATGTGAATCGCTACATCCCCAATGGATAACAGTTTCTCCTCTATCTGAGAAATAGACTACTTTCACAGTTAGGAACCATCTCAAATCCAAATGGTAAAATCCTGAACTTCCCCTTTAACTGGCCCTGAAATCACTGGTATGTATGCAGCAAAATTATTAGTGCAATCCGGGATCCTTATGTTGTCCCTACCCTAAACCCTGACACCTACCCCAGTGTTCCCAAACTCGGTCCTCAGGAGCCCAAGGGGTGCACATTTTAGTTTTTTGTCCTAACACTACACAGCCGATTCAAATTATCAAAGCTTGATGTTAGTTGATTATTTGAATCAGCTGAGTAGTGCCAGGGCAAAAACCAGAACGTGCACCCCTTGGGGTCCCGAGGACCGAGTTTGGGAATCCCTGCCTTACCCCAACCATAACACCATCCTTAACCATTTTAAATTTCAACTTCAATGGGGTAGGGACACCCCAAGGATTCTAGATAGCAAGTACCACAGCAAAACCATCAAAACATCCCAGACACTATAAGCCTCCTAGAACTTAGAATGAGGTCAAAGGTTAGGCCATTGCATCATCTCACTGGCCAAATGTCCACCTAAACAATCACACAGGAGTCCACTTCCTGTCACTGTATATTGACATTAGCCTAGTTGTTTAGCCTAGATAGTAGCCTAGGAGAGAAAGTTATCAGCTGTGTAGGAACAGAGTGCAGACAGAGTGCAGGTCAGCATAATATAGTCAATATCAAAACAAAAACCATGACGTTAGGAAGGTTACATTCAAGCTGTTACATTCAAGGTAACCATCATTAACTCAAATGTCATGAAGAGAATGGTTCTCAATGCCTCTTGATGCTGTTTGTGTCTTGCAAAACTGTGTGACGTCGCATGCTTTGTTAGGCCTCGTTGCCGGATAAGAGTTTTAATCATTGCATCTCCAAACTGTTTCTCATGACAACCACACAACAGCACTCACCTTCTGTAGGCTGGTCGGGTTGAGCTGGTTTTTGTCAATGATCTTTATTGCAACCTGAAAAGGCGAGAGACAAATCCTTACAATCAGTGATACCAAAACAGTGACATATTCAAGAGCATTAGTAGATCTCAAAGCTCAAACTCCAAAACAAACCAACAGGTCATAAGGCCCCATAAATGGCTGAACAGCGTGATTTGTCTCGGTCAAAGTGTGAGTGAGACTAGGACTGTAATGGTTCACTACACACTGCCCTCCAAATGATCCCATTCCATGTCATTAGGTTGAACTTTATGGCAATCCTGTGTAATTATACACCTAAAAACGTGGGTCATGACTTGGGCTAACGTTAAATTATGTTTACAACTACACAGGCTTAAAAGTCATGACAGACTAGAACAAACCCAGTCTTGTTCTGTCCAAAATGTAAGGGATAATCTCTAAAACTACACCAACCATCCATCCAGCCCATATGTTCCATGCTCTCACCACAACCAGCCTGTCAAATGGCTTATTACAAACCTCATTGGCCGTGTGCGCTATTCCTACCAGCCAAACCCCATTCTTCAGTCAAGTACCCACTTCTCTACCCCAGCCTCACCCCTCAGTTTAGCCCATCCACACCTCCAGCCCCCCAGCCCAGTCCAGCCTCACCCCTCAGTCTAGCCCATCCACACTTCCAGCCCCTCCAGCCCAGTCCAGCCTCACCCCTCAGTCTAGCCCATCCACACCTCCAGCCCCCCAGCCCAGTCCAGCCTCACCCCTCAGTCTAGCCCATCCATACCTCCAGCCCCCCAGACCAGTCCAGCCTCACCCCTCAGTCAAGCCCATCCACACCTTCAGCCCCCCAGCCCAGTCTAGCCCATCCACACCTCCAGCCCAGTCCAGCCTCACCCCTCAGTCTAGCCCATCCACACCTCCAGCCCAGTCCAGCCTCACCCCTCAGTCTGGCCCTTCCACACCTCCAGCCCAGTCCAGCCTCATCCCTCAGTCTAGCCCATCCCTCAGTCTAGCCCATCCACACCTCCAGCCCCCCAGCCCAGTCCAGCCTCACCCCTCAGTCAAGGCCATCCACACCTTCAGCCCCCCAGCCCAGTCTAGCCCATCCACACCTCAAGCCCAGTCCAGCCTCACCCCTCAGTCTAGCCCATCCACACCTCCAGCCCAGTCCAGCCTCACCCCTCAGTCTGGCCCATCCACACCTCCAGCCCAGTCCAGCCTCACCCCCCAGTCTAGCCCATCCACACCTCTAGCCCAGTCCAGTCTCACCTCTCAGTCTAGCCCATCCACACCTCCAGCCCCCCAGCCCAGTCTCACCCCTCAGTCTAGCCCATCCACACCTTCAGCCCCCCAGCCCAGTCCAGCCTCACCCCCAGTCTAGCCCATCCACACCTCCAGCCCAGTCCAGCCTCACCCCTCAGTCTAGCCCATCCACACCTCCAGCCCCCCAGCCCAGTCCAGCCTCCCCCCTCAGTCTAGCCCATCCACACCTCCAGCCCCCCAGCCCAGTCCAGCCTCACTCCTCAGTCTAGCCCGTCCACACCTCCAGCCACCCAGCCCAGTCCAGCCTCACTCCTCAGTCTAGCCCATCCACACCTCCAGCCCCCCAGCCCAGTCTAGCCTCACCCTTCAGTCTAGCCCATCCACATCTCCAGCCCCCCAGTCTAGCCCATCCACACCTCCAGCCCAGTCCAGCCTCCCCCTCAGTCTAGCCCATCCACACCTTCAGCCCAGTCCAGCCTCCCCCTCAGTCTAGCCCATCCACACCTCCAGCCCAGTCCAGCCTCCCCCTCAGTCTAGCCCATCCACACCACCAGCCCAGTCCAGTCTCACCCCTCAGTCTAGCCCATCCACACCACCAGCCCAGTCCAGTCTCACCCCCCAGTCTAGCCCATCCATACCACTAGCCCAGTCCAGCCTCACCCCTCAGTCTAGCCCATCCCACACCTCCAGCCCCCCAGCCCAGTCTAGCCTCACCCCTCAGTCTAGCCCATCCACATCTCCAGCCCCCCAGCCTAGTCCAGCCTCGTCTAGCCCATCCACACCACTAGCCCAGTCCAGCCTCACCCCCCAGTCTAGCCCATCCACACCTTCAGCCCAGTCCAGCCTCCCCCTCAGTCTAGCCCATCCACACCTCCAGCCCAGTCCAGTCTCACCCCTCAGTCTAGCCCATCCACACCACTAGCCCAGTCCAGCCTCACCCCTCAGTCTAGCCCATCCACACCTCCAGCCCCCAGCCCAGTCTAGCCTCACCCCTCAGTCTAGCCCATCCACATCTCCAGCCCCCCAGCCTAGTCCAGCCTCGTCTAGCCCATCCACACCACTAGCCCAGTCCAGCCTCACCCCCCAGTCTAGCCCCTCCACACCTTCAGCCCAGTCCAGCCTCCCCCTCAGTCTAGCCCATCCACACCTCCAGCCCAGTCCAGCCTCCCCCCTCAGTCTAGCCCATCCACACCACCAGCCCAGTCCAGCCTCACCCCTCAGTCTAGCCCATCCACACCACCAGCCCAGTCCAGTCTCACACCCCAGTCTAGCCCATCCACACCACCAGCCCAGTCTAGCCCATCCACACCACCAGCCCAATCCAGTCTCACCCCTCAGTCTAGCCCATCCACACCACCAGCCCAGTCCAGTCTCACCCCCCAGTCTAGCCCATCCACACCACTAGCCCAGTCCAGCCTCACCCCTCAGTCTAGCCCATCTACACCTCCAGCCCTCCAGCCTCACCCCTCAGTCTAGCCCATCCACACCTCCAGCCTCCCCCTCAGTCTAGCCCATCCACACCACCAGCCCAGTCCAGTCTCACCCCTCAGTCTAGCCCATCCACACCACCAGTCCAGTCTCACCCCTCAGTCTAGCCCATCCACACCACCAGCCCAGTCCAGTCTCACCTCTTTGCCCGTCAAGATATGCCTGGCCAGCTTGACCTTGGCGAAGTTGCCCTTGCCGATGGTCTTGAGCAGACGGTAGTTGCCGATGTGCGGCTGCTCGTCCGAACATGAGGCGATAGAGTTCCGGCATCGTGCTCCGAGTGATCTGCTCGACCAACCGGTGCTTTTCTCAGAGCGGCTCGTCGAGAGAGAGGTATGCTGGGAAAAGAGACAGGGGTCATAAACACAATCCAAAACAATCTAGCTGCATCGCATCTTGACATCAATGGCGTGAAATCACATTCTGGGCCAATAGATGATTCTAGAACACATACAATTGATTTAAGCACACATCATCTAAGAAATTCTGGTGATCTAGAACCCCCAAATGTCTACACATCTGAAACTACCAAAGGCAACATTTGTAATGGTTTTGTGTAATGTAATTGTTCATGTCGATTGTTAAGTGGCCATGAGTAATGCATCAGTGTCGGTTGAGAAAAACCTGTTGATGGGATTAGAGAACGCTATTGGGCTGATAGTAAATACTGAGTAGCGCCAAGCTAGCTAGCACATTAACACATATGGGTTAGCAGTGGCTCATGAGGCCTGTGGAAGCCAAGGAAGGCAGCTAATCTCATTCCACCCCACATTGCTGGCATTCTTCACACGCATGCTCCTCAGGTCATAAAATAGAAACGAGTATCGTGGCCCAATTTGGCATCTCCTAATCGATCTGCTCTGGAATGCTCGACACCACACTGTAGCGCACGGCAAGCTGCGTTCACATGCCAACGCGACATGACAGCTCAACATTCCTCCTACACAGAGCCCTGGCTCATTGGGTTACCCATCGGAGCATGTTCCAAGTCAACAAAGCATAAATGGAGAGTTTGGATAACACAATCTATGACAGCATTTATTAGAATCATTTCAAATAACTATCAACATTTTGAGAATAGTTTGGATAAGAGTCACAGCATGGTGTTCCTGAAGCAACAGTGTCATTTCAGAGAGATTACACTTTACAACTTGGTGTCACTAATGACTTTAGGATACAGTGCCAATGCAGGAGAATTAAGAAAAAGAGAGGGAGGAGGGAAGGGGGAAGTGGAGGGACAAGGTTAAAATATTTTTCATCAACTGAATAATTTAGGTGAGGTGTGGTGAGGGTAGGGACATGTGGGGCCCCTAATGGAATAGGGCAGGAGAGGGGTGCATTCGGGTGGTTTCTAAGATGTGACCTTTTTCCTTTCCTAGTAATTTTACCTTGATCTTACTTGAAAAGATCACAGTGTTCAAGGTAAAGTGGGTAGGAAAAGGAAAAGCGAGAAGAGGATCACGTTTGAATGAATCAAACCGTCCTCATTTACTCCTCGTTCACTCTGATGTCTATAAACTGAAATATAAATCCTGAATGAAGTAACATTTGACCATGTATCCATGAACTCACTATATCCAGGAACTCACTATAATGAAGATAATTATGATTTTGTGGTATATAAATCGTGTTACGCCAACGTTTCAGCGAACATCCCGAAATTAGTTTAAACAGTCAAACCACGACATTATCTTTAAACGGAGCTATGACGACATTAATCAACAACGCTTCCGCAAAGAATACTCCTCTTCATCCTTGGCAAACTAACGTAGGTAAGGACTAATAGAGCGTCCTTCCCTTGATCATTCAATAAATCTGAAAGCAGTTTTCCTTGCTACCTGTCAAAAATGCCCAGGTCACTTAAGGCATTAGGAACTTTGAATAGCCTCAACGGACTATTCAATGCACCCAGAGAGATAGACGTGAGATTAAAAAGACAGATGCAAGCGGGGTGAGGCCCACAATCTCATCAGTATCCCCAAGCACAACCAGTTCCCAGCTTCAGACCACAGCCAGGGTAGCACAGGGAAGGCATAGTGTATAACCTTCTGACAGAATAGTGCACAGGAGAGATCCCGCAGCCTGACTGAGACCAACTGTCTTTCTTTAAAACACACACGTCATTACCGGCCGTGACCGGGAGTTTCATGGGGCGGCGCACAGTTGGCCCAGCATCGTCCGGGCTAGGGGAGGGTTTGGCCGGAGGGGCTTTACTTGGCTCATCGCGCTCTAGCAACTCCTTGTGGCGGGCTGGGCGCCTGCAGAATGACTTCAGTCGTCAGCTGAACGGTGTTTCCTCGGACACATTGGTGCAGCTGGCTTCCGGGTTAAGCGGGCGGATGTTAAGAAGCGCAGTTTGGCAGGTAATGTTTCGTAGGACGCATGGCTCGACCTTTGCCCTTCCCGAGCCCGTTGGGGAGTTGCAGTAAACTTTTTTTTTAAAGAACGCAAACATGCTGTCACGACTCCGACCGAAGGTGGCTCCCCTTCCCGTTCGGGTGGAGCTCGGCGGTCGTCGTCGCCGGCCTACTAACTGCCACTGATTATTTTCTCCCCCTCCTTATGTGTTTATTGAGTACACCTGTTTTGAGTTGGTTATAATTAGTGAGGCTTTATTAGTCAACCGGCCCGCCTGGTTCTTTGTGCGGGATTGATTATTGTATCCCTGGTGTTTGCATTAGATGTACATGTTCATGTATTTAGTGCTAGACTGTTTTCGTTTCCCTGTGTCTGGGGCATTTGGTTTGAGCACCCGTAAGTGGGGTGACCATAGTTCACCGTGTGTGCATTAAAGAAAAAGCACTTTATTGAACTCTGCTTTCCTGCGCCTGATTTCACCCTCACGACATCCAGGACTTTACACATGCAGAGACATCAACTTACACAACCATAAATGTGCAATGCACAAGCAAGCGCACAAGCCTTAACCCCAGATCAGCACATCAGGTGAAACAGAGCACTTGGTGCTGCATCAGACTACTCTTGGCAGAGCCCTTACAACCCCCCCATCCCCCTCAACCAGTCTGGTTTATCACTCCTCTCATCCACCTGTTCCCATGTCGTGTCCCTCGCTCGTTCGCTCCCAAGGGAAGGAGGAGAGCTCCTATTGGGCATCGTCTCTAACCGAGCTCCATTGTCCCTGCCTGCATCCCTATCCCGCTGGGTGTGACAAGCCCTCAAGTTAGCCTCCTCCCCTTCATCTCCCCAAAAAACAAATCAATTCAGCTCCCTCTCCTCTCCACACCTGAGCCCAACCCTCTTTTGTCTAGTGTTGGTATATTTCTCTCATTTTCAGCCAACCTCACAATCTGGGTTTCTCTCTTTCCCCCACCCCTTTCCATTTTCCCCTTTCAAGGAGATCCCATCGATTCTCTCTCTCCGCCCGATTGCCACGCCAATGCATTCAGATAGAGGGATGAAGGCTGAGGGCAGAGGGCTGAGTACGAGATGGTGTCGCTGATACATACATAGAGAGACTGGAAAGGTGGGTGGGGCAAGACTAGAGAGACATTTGGCATAGGGCGGCTGGGGATACTCTAACCCCAATAAAACAGAATCGCATCTTGATATCCAAGCTAGGACGTCCTTCTGCACCGTTTTCCTAAAACCAAACTGTCCATTGTTTCAATCCACACCTTTTCTAATGAAACAACGCAGGATGCATGTTGTAGCAGTCCAACAGAGTAGGGTCACAGACAAGTCTTGGAGGTGAAACTGAACAACAACAAAAACGTCAACAACAAAAAACAAGTGACTATAAGCCTGTGATTTTTACTTGTTTGTTGCTACAACAATGTTCTGTGTGGGCCATGAGAACCCTGGAGGGTGAAGGCCAGAATAATCAAGTGTGAGAGATTGGATCCGTTTGAGTGTAAACAATAAGGAATGGATAGAATCTCAAATGTTCCACAAAATAACAGTCAACCAGCTTAAATAAATGGAAGGTGCTGCTGGGTCAAAAGAGAATTCGTCATAGTCAAGTAGATAGAAGGAGATACAGGTCGTGTCATAGCCCACAACTACATCAACAGGAAGTGACATGAACACCAGTACACCAAACAAGTATGCTATACCTGTTTCTAGTCTATGTTCTGTCGCTCTCAACCATGTCCTTATAAAAGAAGCTGGTAAAATAGAGAAAGAATTTCAGGCTCAAGGCTTCACCTCCCTCAGAGGAAAGTAGCCCAGACCCAGTCATGTGATGGCAGCCTGGAGGCACACTCAGTTTCCTGTGCATCACTGGGCAAGGTGAGGGCAGGCCTGAGATATTAGGTCAGTGTGGTAACCTACAAGAAATGCATACAGGCCAATAAAAGCCTGTAAGCGTAGGTTAGCATGAGTGCTAACATGTATAAATCATTCGGATAGGCTACATGGCAATCTGTACCACCTGTGTCTATGGGCATACCACTGTAAACAAATGTGTACCACTTCCATATTTGAGTAAGGCTGGACAGTGCTTGGGGGCTATGTTCGCCTCTGATCACATGGATAGTGTGCGGCATAATAAAACAATAGGAGGCATCCTGCTGAACTTTGCTGTGCAGTTTGCCTGACGTGGGTGGGGAGGGATGATGATTGGTCAGGGTTACACCATCCCGCCACCACGCATTCCGTCTTTGCACAATGCCCTCCACCCCATAACCCCCTCTCAGACTTACTCTCTCTGCCTGTGATGGGTGTTTCACTCAGACTGGATCTGTCCATAGAGTATAATCTCACTGTAACCTTAAGAAAAATATGATGGCATATGAATTGTTACTAATGACAAAATCTATGTCCCTCTTACCAATGTGGATGGTTGGAATGTCTCTGTTCATAAATGCTTGAAATATATCCTCTCTCGCACCCATCTAAGAGGACTTGGGCAACAGGAAGTTCTGACACTACCCAGCGTCACTTACTGTCCTGAAGAGCACGGTGACATGCCACGTTGTCACATCATCAAACTGTGCAGTGTTTCCTGGACTGGCTGACAAGGAAATCCAGCTTGGTAAAAAACTGTGTGAATATGACAGCGTCCAAAAATGTTGATTATCTTTGGCCAAAACATCTATCCCAATATTCACTGGCAGGCAGCTGCATTAGGGAACCTGACTGAACCAATATTAGGCTACTTTACTCACTGGCACCAAGCTAGTAGATGCATTGACAGATCTTTTGCTCTGTCGTGCATAAATCAGACTGAAATAGTGAACTAGAGTTTCTTCTGCCCGTATCAATCCCCATCAATAACTTTTAGTTCCACAGCAGTTACATGTCAGTACATTTTCACACAAAACCTGCTTTGCCGGGTGGCGCAGTGGTTAAGGGCTGTACTGCAGCGCCAGCTGTCCCATCAGAGACTCTGGGTTCGCGCCCAGGCTCTGTCGTAACCGGCCGCGACGGGGGGTCCGTGGAGCGACGCACAATTGGCCTAGCGTCGTCCGGGTTAGGGAGGGCTCAGTGTGCGCTAACACCAGGTACACGGTGTTTCCTCCGGCACATTGGCGGCTGGCTTCCGGGTTGGATGTGCGCTACTACAACAATTGGATACCACGCAATTGGGGAGAAAAAGGGGTAAAATTAAAAAAAATAAAACGATTTTAAAAAACCCTGCTTTGCCGTTAATCCAGAGCATTGACTGATCTTTTGGCAAATACCATTGTGTTGGTTGAGGGCAGATTAGTTTGCAGCAATGACCTAACCTGCTCTATTCTCTGGGTGTCCCAGACAGTCTGCTCAGCTGCCTGCCAGTGAATTCTACAGCATGACTCATGACTGAATGTACTCTCCTCAGTCAGTCCAGTCTGTAAACTACCACTGGGGTTTTACCAGAACCATGAGCAACAGAGCTGAGAAGCCACTGCGGATAATGGCTCCAGAACACTAGACACACACAGGCACTGCAGCCAGTGTTGTTCAAAGCACACGTCTCACCTTGGCGTCAGATGAGAAGCCCAAACAAAACCTTGAAATATGAAGACCATGTGCTAACGGCAAAGAACACTACAGCAGGAAAGGTCCATACCCTCAGGGCTTGTACCCTAACCAATATAATACTAGAATAACCCCTCAAGCTATCATCAGGATCATTCAATCCTAAGTATATCTCAGCACCAGAAGAGGTGAGAAGTCTTTCCCAAAAGTACTTGTATGAAGAGCAGAAGAGAATGAGGGTCAAACTTGAATAACTTAACAATCTGCCTCTGAGGAGTGCCTGAAGCCTCCACATCCAGTACTACTTCAACAAATGCGTTCAAAACAAAATGGCCACACACACAATCCCACTTTCAAATCTCTCATAGGATAAGCTTCTATACAAACTAAGCAACTTACAGATACAAATCTGTTCATGATGTATTAGGTGACAGGTTTGGGGATTCCTTCCCTTGAAGTGAATTTTCCATTGCAACAAGTCCAATAATCCCCCACATAGGCACGTGCTAGTAACACAAACACACATCAACAGAGACAGATGAAAAGAGAGAACTGAACTCTACCAGCAAGCACTTCTGCTTATTTATGTTGCCTTATTTCTCGCTGTGTCAGATATCCGTCTCTTTTTCTCTCATCCGACACACAAACCAAACACACAGTCTGCTCAGTCAGGTTCTCTAATCAATGCAACTGAGAAGCCTGAAATGAATTTAACTGATGCTCTTATCCAAAGCCACTTACAGTGCACTGCACAGCCTACACAGTACATCTATACAACACTGCCATAAGAAACAGCCTAAACACCAGCAAGAACACAGGAGCACTGGCTCAGAGAGACAGGGCCATTAGCCTTCAATAGGAAGGTTCATTTTACTACAGTATGCAACGTGTGAAGCCAGATGCTTTGCTCACAGAACAAAACGCTGTCACAAGACTGGCCTATCACTGTAAGCCTAACATATTGCTCAACTTTTGCAATTATGCTCTGGTCATAACCCCACACAGGAGTCGCATGGAACACATGCCTATCTGACCTTCTGTTGAAGACGTTTCCAACATCAACAGATGCTTAACGTCGAGGCCAGGGGAGGACAAGCAGTACCGTGCAGTGAGACTGAGTAGGTTTATGTAAATAGGATAGATTCTACCATGTTCTATGAGTCCCCTATAAAAATAAAATATGACACTAGGCATGAAATTAAACTAGGACTAATGACTCTACCATCTATATCAACAGCTACAAGCCTAGTGTCTTCAATGAGGACTGAATCTTACATTTTCCAATAATCATTCATCCAGATTAAATCATTTGTAATTATGAACTTTAGGTGAAAAATCTTTCCACAAAAAGGCCATTCCTTTTTTCTAAATCCAGACAATGCTCAATTTCACAGTGACCCTTCAGTTGTGGAAATTGAAACAGTTCACCCAACAGACAACCTTTTGACTTGAATGTGACACTTCTGTAATGTTCACTCAATTCATCCAGCTGAAATCTATTCCAAACTCAATGAAAATGTAGCAGTCGAACACAGGAGTGGAATGCTCTAGCGCAGCCTAGTCGCTCTGGAAAGCGACAGTAGGCCCCAGGTGGAACAGATGTCTTACATGCTGACCAGACCACGTGCATGCGTATGCATGCACCATCGCGCGCATGTTGATTTTTTTCCTCCCACACCAGATGCGATCAGAACACGCAGATTGAAATATCAAAACAAACTCAGAACCAATTATATTAATTTGGGGACAGGTCAAAAAGCATTAAACATTTATGAAAATGTAGCTAGTTAGCTTGCTGTTGCTAGCTCATTTGTCCTAGGATATAAACATTGGGTTGTTATTTAACTTGAAATGCCACAACCTACCGGAGTTTAACCTCAGTTCAGCTCTCAATCACCCACATGAGTATATGCTCCTAAAAACCAATGAGGAGATGGGAGAGGCGGGACTTGCAGCGCGTCGAGCGTCACAAATAGAACCAAGTTCTATTTTAGTGCCTGGCTACGCAGACGCTCGCGAGCATTGTGGGTGCAATGATTGAATAACATGTATGTGTAAATGTATTTTGCAACGCTGGCACAAGAGACGCGTCTGGTCGGGTCAGCATATTATGCATCGCTAGGTAACCTAGTTAGCTAGAGCTGGACAATATGGACAAAATATCATATCACAATATTTTTCACGGCATGGCGATATTTGAGGGTATTTACATTTTTCTGAATATTAAAAGATCTTAATAGGCTTTATGAGTAATGCATGACACTAGGAAGGCCACACATTCATTCTAAGGGATTTTATTGGTCTTTCTCGGTTCTGATGGTTTTATACTCAACCAAACTAGGACAAAATTGACAGTGAGGTAGTCCAATTTGTAGAACTTTGCATTTATTTAGCACTGTATCAAAATACCTTAATAGATGGTATTGTAAAAATGTGGATCCATACCAGTATACCGGTCTTCGCAATATATCGCCCAGCCCCACACTCAGACCTGGAGACACACAGGTAAAGTGACACCCGAGTGCAGCGGTTACGTAACAGAGCAGGGAGCTGTGTGCGAATGTTCTTGAAGCAATTTAAATAGACTCCTGTCCTGACAGCTTTCACACTAAACCAGTTCAACACAACCAAAGCTAGCCTGATACTTAGGCTTACTTGGTCATTTAAATGGGAGTAAATCAAGTTCATTTCTACTAGACGATGGTCATCTTTAACAAGATGAGCAGGTCAAGTATAGCCCACCATTGATACAAGGTACTGTTCAATGCAAATCAACAGACTGAACAATCCTATGTGACCTGCATATCTTCAATGGGATTTGAGGAGTCCTTTTCATGTAGACAGCCAAATCATGAATCCATCAATCCAAGGCCACACAATGGCTTTGTTCTGTGCCACCAAGAAAAACCTGTTAATTCATTCAGACCTGCATGTGGTTACATTATAGAGGCTTGTGAATTATTTGCAAAGGGGACAAACTATTGACAGGTAAATAAAACAAAACACTTTTATGCAAAATGTATGACTAAAAGTTTGTTCACAATATTGAGCGGTCTCTGTACATTTGCAAGCTGAGCTGGATAAGAAATGTAGAGGGAAGTAAAGGTAGTGATCAAAACAACAGAAACAGGGCCTACATGGGCTCCATTCATGGGACTGGCTGGGCAACTGGAGAGTAATGGTCACTCTACCAGATGGTGCTGATTGAAGCCAGAGAACAGGGGCATACAGAGGATGTCACAATGCAGGGGGGTGGGAAACTGTACCAGCCCGAAGACAGCATTAGTCGCCTGACTCAAAACGACTTGGATCCCTGGGACGTGCTGGAGCGGGAGGTGCGAAGCGACTGCGATTATGCAAATCTCAAATCTGGATGACGAATGTGTGCCACCATGTGTGTTGTTAGGTTTATTATTCAAGTTATGATGATAGGGAGATAATATGCCTTTGAATAAGCATCATTAGCCTGCCCTACATACCAAATTCCTTTGCTCTACAGACATGGATTTACATTGATTAGGCTTACATAGAGTGATGTACAAAGATTTAGGTAGATGTCTCACACAAGGGCACAACAAAGTGAAACCCCACCTGGAGTTAACATCATGTCATATTCTGGTCAGTAGTCTATTTACTGTGTAGGCCTATCTATTCTCGCAGAAAAACTAATGTGGATATTGAAAATGGTCGTTGAATCAACTGTTTACTGAGCCAAATATGCTACTCTCAGCCCTGTTCAAGAAATTCCGCATTTTAGGCCAACAGCCTCACAGGTCTGTTTTGTTGTTAACAATGATTTACCAAAATCTTAAAATCATGTTGAATCCCCATCCCACCCGACTTTACATACACTACGTCAACCTTCATGCAACACATTTTCACTCTCCCACACACCCCCAGGCTGTCCCAGGCTGTCCCAGGGAATGAGACCAAAGAAGACGATAGAATCTAAAATCATTTTAATTACAGATGGGTCCTTCTCAGAGGTACGGCGCAAGCAACGTGATAGGAGGAGACCGGTGTGAACTTTCTTGTGTTATGCCACCTCCTTTTCTCTCAGCATAGATCTCGGATTTGGAGGGAAGTGGACTGGGAAGCGAAAGTCCCCTAAGTTTCCATTGAGAGATTTCAAACAAAAGGAACGTTTGACCCAGTTGACTCCAAGAGCAGGTCAATCATTTTGATCCCTGACCTGTAACATTTCTGTCACATAAAAGACCACCAACATGTGTTTTTTGTTAAACGGCCAGTGCAGCATACCAAATGTTTTTCCTGTGTAATGTATATACCCACACTATGAGGTTGGAATAACACTGTGAATCTGTGAAAATTATAATGCCCTTTTAGCGTAAGAGCTGTTTGAAACGTCTGTCTAAAATTTCAGCCTGTTCTGCTGGGATCGAGTGTTGGCCTGCCTGGTGACATCACCATGTGGTAAACGAGTTAATAGACGAGTTAATCATATGAAAGAGAGTTCCAAACCACTCTGCCAATAAGAGCTAGTTTTCAGTTATCCCTTCCCCACAAACCACTCTGCCAATAAGAGCTAGTTTTCAGTTATCCCTTCCCAACAAACCACTCTGCCGATAAGAGCTAGTTTTCAGTTATCCCTTCCCCACAAACCACTCTGCCAATAAGAGCTAGTTTTCAGTTATCCCTTCCCCACAAACCACTCTGCCAATAAGAGCTAGTTTTCAGTTATCCCTTCCCCACAAACCACTCTGCCAATAAGAGCTAGATTTCAGTTATCCCTTCCCAACAAACCACTCTGCCAATAAGAGCTAGTTTTCAGTTATCCCTTCCCCACAAACCACTCTGCCAATAAGAGCTAGTTTTCAGTTATCCCTTCCCCACAAACCACTCACAGACAGTTGTGTCAAAATTCTTGAATGAGAAATTGCTCTTTGCTAAGAAGCTATTTGTGTTTCTTTTTGACTACTGTAATTCAAAACAATCACAGTAAGGTACTTAATTTTTACCCCAAAATGATTTGATATGGAGATTAAAAACATCTGCATTGAAACTTTAAGATGTTCATTTGGGGATAGAATAGTATAATATTGTCTCAGTGCAGAAACATTTTGACCATATCAAAAACATTAGGTGTGATGAGAGGAGTCTGCTCATTTGATTATCTGTGCTGTAAAGGTAATCAAGTTTAACAGTGTGGCATCACTACAGACCCAGGTTCGATCCCAAGCTGTATCGCACCCCGGCCGCGACCGTGAGACTCATGAGGCGGCGAACAATCGGACCAGCATCATCTGGGTTAGGGGATGGTTTGGCCTGCCGGGATTTTCTTGTCCCATCGTGCTGTAGTGACTCCTTGTGGCAGGCCAAGCACCTGAAAGCTGACCCCGATCGCCAGCTGGACGGTGTTTCCTCCGAAACATTAGTGTGGCTGGCTTCCTGGTTAAGCTAGCAGTGTCTCAAGAAGCAGTGTGGCTTGGCAGGGTTGTGTTTTGGGGGACGCATGGCTCTCGACCTTCGCCTCTCCTGAGTCTGTAGGGGAGTTGCAGCGATGGGACAAGACTGTAACTATCATTTGGATATCACGAAATTGGGGAGAAAAAAGGGTCAAAGTAAAAAAAAATAATAATAATAAGAAATAGTTTAGCAGTGTCACAATGACAATATTTAAGTCAAATAAAATAAAAGGTTATTGTTACATGCGCCAAATACAACAGGTGTAGACTAACTGTGAAATGTTTGCTACCAAGCCCTTCCCAATGATGCAGAACTAAAAAAATATAAGACAAATAAAAATATTAACACAAGAGGAATAAAATACACAAGAATGGAGCTATATACAGGGAGTACCAGTACCAGATCTATGTGGAGCTATATACAGAGAGTACCAGATCTATGTGGAGCTATATACATGGAGTACCAAGACCAGATCTATGTGGAGCTATATACAGAGAGTACCAGATCTATGTGGAGCTATATACAGGGAGTACCAAGACCAGATCTATGTGGAGCTATATACAGGGAGTACCAGTACCAGATCTATGTGGAGCTATATACAGGGAGTACCAAGACCAGATCTATGTGGAGCTATATACAGGGAGTACCAAGACCAGATCTATGTGGAGCTATATACAGGGAGTACCAGTACCAGATCTATGTGGAGCTATATACAGGGAGTACCAAGACCAGATCTATGTGGAGCTATATACAGGGAGTACCAAGACCAGATCTATGTGGAGCTATATACAAGGAGTACCAAGACCAGATCTATGTGGAGCTATATACAGGGAGTACCAGTACCAGATCTATGTGGAGCTATATACAGGGAGTACCAAGACCAGATCTATGTGGAGCTATATACAGGGGTACGAGGTATTTGAGCTAGATATGTACATGAAGGCAGGGTAAAGAGACGAGGCATCAGGATAGATAATAATACAAGTAAAATAAAGAACAGAGTAGCAGCAGCAAATGATGAGTCTAAAAGTGCCAGTATGTATGTATGTATGTATGTATGTGTGTATGTGTGTATGTATGTATGTATGTATGTATGTATGTATGTATGTATGTATGTATGTATGTATGTATGTGTGTGTGTGTGTATGTATGTATGTATGTATGTATGTATGTATGTATGTATGTTTGTGTCGGTATACGTGTGCGAGTGTGTGTGTGTGTATGTGTACGTGAGCGAGCGTGTGTGTGTGTCTGTATATGTGTTTTTAGCAGTCTTATGGCTAATTAGCAGTCTTATGGCTTGGGGGTAGATGCAGTCTCGGAGCCTGTTGTTCTGAGAGTCCAATGCTCTGGTACCATTTGCCGGATGGTTGCAGAGTAAACAGTCTATGGCTTGGATGGCTGGGACACCGCCTGACATAAAGGTCATGGATGGCAAGGAGCTCTGCTCCAGTGATGTATTGGACTGTCCGCACCACCATCTGTAGCACTTTGTGGTCAATGGTGGTGCATTTTCCATACCAAGCGGTGAAGCAGCGAGGCTAAGATGCTCTCGATGGTGCAGCTGTAGGGATCCGAGGATTCATGCGAAATCTTTTTAGCCTCCTGAGGGGGGAAAGGCGCTGTAGTGCCCTCTTCACAACTGTGTGTGTACCCTGTCAAGTCCTTAGTGATGTGGACACCAAGGAACTTGAAGCTCTCGACCCGCTTCACTACAGCCCCGTCGATGAGGATGGGGGTGTGCTCTCCCCTCTTTCTCCTGTAGTCCATGATTAGCTCCTTGGTCTGACGTTGAGGGAGAGGTTGTTGTCATGGCAGAGGTGTTGTTGCCTACCCTCACCACCTGGGGCCTTCCCGTCAGGAAGTCCAGGATCTAGTTAAAGAGGAAGGTGTTCAGTCCCTGGGTCCCCAGCTTTGTGATGAGCTTGGAGGGGACCCAAGGTGTTGAATACTGAGCTGTAGTCTATCAACAGCATTCTCACATAGTTATTTCCCCTCTTGTCCAGGTGGGAGAGGGCAGTGTGAAGTGCAATTGAGATTGCGTCATCTGAGGATCTGTTGGGGCGCTATGCGAATTGGGAGTGGGTCGGTGTCTGGGATGAGACAGACCCTATTCTTCTCTGATATATCCACCTGTATAATAATGCTTTTGTCGGGGCCTCCTGGTGGTGCAGTGGTCTAAGGCACTGCATTGCAGTGCTAGCTGTGCCACCAGAGACTCTGGGTTCGTGCCCAGGCTCTGTCGCAGCCGGCAGCGACCGGAAGGTCCGTGGGGCGACGCACAATTGGCCTAGCGTCGTCTGTGTTAGGGAGGGTTTGGCTGGTAGGGATATCCTTGTCTCATCGTGCACCAGTGACTCCTGTGGTGGGCTGGGTGCAGTGCACGCTAACCAGGTTGCCATGGTGTTTCCTCCGACACATTGGTGCGGCTGGCTTCCGGGTTGGCTGCGCGCTGTGTTAAAGAAGCAGTGTGGCTTGGTTGGGTTGTGTTTCAGAGGACGCATGGCTTTCAACCTTCATCTCTTCCGAGCCAGTACGGGAGTTGTAGCGAGGAGACAAGATAGTAACTACTAACAATTGGATACCATGAAAAGGGGGTAAATTTAAAAAATAATAATAATAATGCTTTTGTCTGGGATGATGGTGTTGATGTGTGTCATGACCAGCCTTTAAAAGTCATATAGGCAGGTTAGGCAGGTTACCTTGGAGTTCTTGGGAACAGTGACAATGGTGGTCAGCTTGAAACATGTTGGGATTAGAGACTGGGACAAGGTTAGATTGAAAATGTCCTTGAAGACACTTGCCAACTGGTCTGCGCATGCTTTGAGAAAACGCCTTGTTATTCCATCTGGCCCGGCAGCCTTGCGAGTGTTAACCTGTTTAAAAGTTTTACTCACATCCGCCACAGAGAGCGAGATCACACAGTCATTCGGAACAACATAGGCTTTCACACAATACTCTGTTTTGTATTCCTTGAAGTGAGCATAAAGTGGTTGTAATTAATCATGTTATCAAATATTTACTCTCGTATTGTCACTTGATGTGAATGGAAGTCCTTCTGGAAGTCTGTCCTTTCTGAAATGGACAACAAGCATGACCTGCTTCATGAATGTCTCGAAGATTTCTATGCCTTTTCTTTACATAAATATTTTAGAAAAACAATGTAAGCTCAGGCCATCTATTGTGTAGTACCATAATATTATCCTAATATAGCCCTACAGCCCACCAATCAACAAACATCTTGCCATGCCCTAATACTATGGATGAGGGTGGGCACAGCATGGTGAGACAGACCCTATCCCCCTCTGTATATCCACCTGTCAATGATGCTTTGTTAATTCAACTCAGATTCACTACAAAAAATTCATTTATCTGCCTTTTAGGGTGTCACTATTGTTTGCCACTCCTTCCAGGAAGCACCAAGTCAGTGCCATGATAATGTGAGACCTGCTTAGATATAGGATTTGAATGGTTATTTATTGTAGCAGAGAGCAACAACAATCAGCAGACAATAGAACGTAATATGTTATGTGGGCGTGGCCTAATATAATTGTCTATTTATCTATTGTTCGTCTACATAAATAAAGAAATCAACTGGGGCCTGTCCAATGTTGTGATCAAAATACTGGTTGGATTGTCACACTTCTGAGTGCCTGGCCGAGGATCACTGTCAATAAACAGATCAAACTGTCGAGCTTCAAATGCCAGTCATCCGTAAAGGAGGTCTGTGCAAAAAGGGTGAGCTACTTGTCCCTTTAAGCTCTGTTATTCTACAATGATACTGTACTGAGCAGACTAGACTCAAGCCAAACATCCCCTTCATGATTGATGGGAATTAGAAGAGGTAAAGAGCTTTTCGATGGCGATTAACAAAATGTCCTCTTTTCAGCATTCCTTAAAAGAAATGTGTGAAACAGACATTGAAACCAAAGTGACATATGTGCCTGAGAGGCTGTATACAAACCTGCCACTGCATTAGCTCGGCCACATTTGTTTCACATTGAATTGACATATTATTACATACTGGTATGACAGTGTTACAGTTGTATCATTATTGATTTCCAGATTTTCTAGGGACAGAATGTGCTCTCTCAAAATGATGTATTATGGGTTATTCTGTTCACTTGAACAAAATGTACAGAGTGAATTAATTATGGTTTTAACAGCAGTGAAATAGGCTACAGAAAGCCTTCCCCCATCAATCGTTTTTTAATACGTTAACTTGTCACCTTGCTTGATTCTATGCCACTGTTCCATTTATAGGGTGTAATTCACATGACTGTCTGACATAAACAAAAGCTTATATAAGACAGTAAAATGTATTAAATACTTACGAGGTCCGATTTCCGATCGTTCCCAGGTAGTGCTGCACGAGAAGACATTGTCCCTGAGGTATCCTTTCTATTGGACTAAATGCCAACTTGGTTTGTATGTAGGTATGTACAGGATTAACGTTATATTCTACCGAGGATAACAGTCGACATTGGCCGCTCCACCGCCTAGCCAGTGTTAAAAGGCAATAGACGCCAATCCTACCGGCAACCCCAGGTTCGAGAGCAGTGAGACAGAATTGTATCCTCAAACAATACTCATTTTTATTGTAAAAGGGCAGCACCGAACACGAAATTATACAGACAATTGTCTAGAAAACTGTCTGAATAGCCTACTTACTAGGCTATCCACTTCATGTTTGGCTGATTCTTCATGTGAAGAAAGGCATCAATGCTGTGCTTCATTATGGAAATAAAATGAAACCAAAATGGGTTTATTCTAACTATCGCACCATTACTATACTAAAAATATTTTTTAGAAAGCAATTATGTGTGGTCCAGTGATGCCTGTGGGTGTATGTCCGGAACACAGAAGTTTGTTATATCCAATAAAAACAATTGGCAAAACTAAAAACATAGGTCAGGTAGTCTGCGCGTACCACGACCATGGGTGGATGTCTGTCGTTGAGAAATATGTATTTTTTTGGGGGGGGTGCCAAATGATGCTCGCAAAACCAACCACTCCCAAGGCAAAACACTGAGCGACTTAAGACTAATTGTCAACCAGCATTTCATAGTTGATTATTTAGTAATTAACCGTCAAAAGAAACAATACAACGACATGACAATTGCGGATAAAGCATCGGCGAATATACAGTTACCCCCTTTCTCTTTCTGTTCGCGATGGACCACTTCCGAAAAAGTAGCCGTCGAATAATAATCAACGTTCGAAAAATGATTTATCTTGGATTCTTGCAGATATCCTTCATTACTATCAGTTGTAACATTTGCCTACATAAAAAGACATCCCCAAACTGTATGACAAGAGCAAGAAGGAAGAACGTCAAGCAAAATAATAGGCAGGGCTGCGTCGGAGGCTCAGTAACACACCCTTCCCCCATGTTCTTAAAGAGACAATTTCCCCATTCATTCATCGGCAGAACAGCAGTTACCAGCACAAACCACACGCCAACCACGTTGGCAAGCAAAACTCTGTACAGTAATGTCATCACTTGACGCTGCAGACAGCATCTCTTGGGCATTTGATAACAGGGGTGACAGCGCCCTATCTAAAATAGACACACTTAAACAAAGCAACAAACAACTACTGTACTTGTATTTAATTTCCCCTCCACTTGTAATTTCTATTGTTGTGAGAACAAACCATCTGTTCTCTGGTGTATAGCATTTCTATGTTTTAATCTAGCTATATTATTTACGTCCATTTACAGATTATACCAAGTGGGTGATGACAGCAGAAGCACACCACCAAAGACTATAGTCTCACCTGTACAAATCGGACACGAGAGGGTTGGGCCCATGAACACCTCATTCTGCTGTGGTCCCTGGGATCTTGCTATTTTGTTATTGAGATAGGCATATAGTGGATGTTGGTTTAGCGCTTTTCTTGGTTTCGCATGGGTGATAGAGCAGTGTGAGAGCACAGAAGAGCAGTGTGAGAAAGTGAGCCACTATTGAAACAGTGTGAACCTGACAAGTTCCACGCGTCAGACTCTCTGTAATCAGCATCTAGTCCCGAAGCATCATTAGGCAGTCATTTGGGACCAAATCATTTGGAAACCGCTTTATGTGGAATTTTCAATAGTCCTAATGGGGTATGTGCAAAGGCAGGTAAAGTGTGTGCGTCAGTTGGTGCTGCTCTTTCCACAGTGTGTACCACGGAGAGAGCCTGGACATGATTGTAAGTGATGTGTGCACACGGAGTAGGTCAGGGTGATCGACCAGGGCCCAGCCCACCACTGCATCCCTGGTTGACCCTGGGGAAATAAACACACACCACCTCCAGTCAGGTCCACTGTCCAACAGAGCCTCCATTGTCTGACTCAAGACTCTTGGCAGATCTGATTTGATATAGCTTCATGAATTAATAGTAAACCATTAGTAGTCCATTCATTCCAAACATGTTACCTTATCACTTCAGCTGAGAGAGTGTTGAACCCTTTTAACTATTTGACTTCTACGTTATAATTTAAAAAAACAAGCCCACTCAATGTAGGCCTATAATAACATGGCAACATGAACGGTCCACTGTTATCCAAACTCCAAAATGCTTTACATATCCTCGGACACTGGTTGTTTCTGAGCTGACACCACTGGAGGAGAGTTACAAAGTACTGTAACTTCTCTCTATTCTAGTTGACCTACTATATTTCAGACCAAGTCATCTCAACATTCTAATTACAATTGTTGGTAGGCAGCGCCACAGCCAACCCCCCACTGCATTCATCTCTAATCTGGCAGAGATTATGACGTCTGGAGGCACACTGGAGGCCATGCTCTGCCCTTAATCAAGAGTCTGTCCAACCCTGACTGGCCCTGATGCTCAGGATGTTGTTGTTCAAAGTTTACCAATAACTTTTTGTGAACAGAATCATTATTATATTTGACGAGCCTTGACTGTAATTAAAAAATGATTGAACATGTTGTCCAACTGTTTATTTGAATACAAATTGACAAAGGAACCAAATAGATAGAAATATAGGCCATTGATTGTATACATCATGGTTTTCAAGAGTATATCGGCAACAAAATAATGCATTGGCTAAGTTACAATTGAAATAGGTAAGATTGTCATTTTTAGGAATTATGTTTCTAAATATCTCATGTATAGTCATCATGGTTTTGCTTGTTTTGTCTATATTGTTTGTTGATTGACATTTTTAGATAACATCATGTTGGTGAGAAGTTGCAATGTCATCCTGTTTGCTTTCTGTGCTGTGTTGCAATTCTGTATGTTGTAGAGGGCCACCTAGTGGAGTAGTAGCCTCATCATGGCCGGAGGCATCCTTATAACTGTTGTGATGGCGTCATCTTGTGGTTATCAATGATTATTTTACTTGTGGTGGCAGTGTTTTATTTTATCGTCAGCAAAACCCCATTTTATCCATAGAGTTGTGACATTATGATTGCCTGCAGCTTTCCTAGTCATGTGCTTGTGCTTTCATGTGCTTTCATCTAGCATAGACTTACTATGCTTCTAGGCTCTGAGATATATGCTTGGTGATGGAAACTAACAAACTCAGCAAAAAAAGAAACGTCCCTTTTTCAGGACCCTTTCTTTCAAAGATAATTCGTAAAAATACAAATAACCTCACAGATCTTCATTGTAAAGGGTTTAAACACTGTTTCCCATGCTTGTTCAATGAACCATAAACAATTAATGAACATGCACCTGTGGAACGGTCGTTAAGACACTAACAGCTTACAGACGGTAGGCAATTAAAGTCCCAGATATGAAATCTTAGGACTAAAGAGGCCTTTCTACTGACTCTGAAAAACACCAAAAGAAAGATGCCCAGGGTCCCTGCGCATCTGCGTGAACGTGCCTTAGGCATGCTGCAAGGAGGCATGAGGACTGCAGATGTGGCCAGGGCAATAAATTGCAATGTCCGTACTGTGAGACGCCTAAGACAGCGCTACAGGGAGACGTGATGGATAGCTGATCGTCCTCGCAGTGGCAGACCACGTGTAACTAACAACATCTGCACAGGATCGATACATCCAAACATCACACCTGCAGGACAGCTACAGGATGGCAACAACAACTGCCCGAGTTACACCAGTAACGCACAATCCCTCCATCAGTGCTCAGACTGTCTGCAATAGACTAGGAGAGGCTGGACTGAGGGCTTGTAGGCCTGTTGTAAGGCAGGTCCTCACCAGACATCACCGGCAACAGCGTCACGTATAGGCACAAACCCACCGTCGCTGGACCAGAGAGGGCTGGCAAATAGTGCTCTTCACTGATGAGTCGCGGTTTTGTCTCACCAGGGGTGATGGTCAGATTCGTGTTTATCGTCGAAGGAATGAGCGTTACACCGAGGCCTGTACTCTGGAGCAGGATCGATTTGGAGGTGGAGGGTCCATCATGGTCTGGGCCGGTGTGTCACAGCATCATCGGACTGAGCTTGTTGTCATTGCAGGCAGACTCAACGCTGTGTGTTACAGGTAGACATCCTCCTCCCTCATGTGGTACCCTTCCTGCAGGCTCATCCTGACATGACCCTCCAGCATGACAATGCCACCAGTCATACCGCTCATTCTGTGCGTGATTTCCTGCAAGACAGGAATGTCAGTGTTCTGTCATGGCCAGCGAAGAGCCTGGATCTCAATCCCATTGAGCACGTCTGGAACCTGTTGGACCAGAGGGTGAGGGCTAGGGCCATTCCCCCCAGAAATGTTCGGGAACATGCAGGTGCCTTGGTGGAAGAGTGGGGTAACATCTCACAGAAAGAACTGGCAAATCTGGTGCAGTCCATGAGGAGGAGATGCACTGCAGTACTTAATGCAGCTGGTGGCCACACCAGATACTGACTGTTACTTTTGATTTATTTTGACCCCCCCTTTGTTCAAAGACACAATATTACATTTCTGTTAGTCACATGTCCGTGGAACTTGTTCAGTTTATGTCTCAGTTGTTGAATCGTATGTTCATACAAATATTTACACATGTTAAGTTTACTGAAAATAAACACAGTTGACAGTGAGAGGATGTTTATTTTTTGCTGAGTTTATATTATAGAAGTAAATAGAAAGTGAATCAGCTAAACAGACCATTTCGGCACTCTTTTCTCTCTCTCTCTCTCTCTCTCTCTCTCTCTCTCTCTCTCAAAGCACAGTACATTACTATGTAATAATAAGGTTACAAATACTATTAAATACTACTAAAATATTTCCCATCAAAATGTGTGTGCCTTTTGCATTTTCTACATGATCAAGCACAGCAAGATAGCATCAGTGTGTCACGGTTCATGAATCCACTGCCTCCCTCTCTCTCTCTCTCTCTCTCTCTCTCTCCCGTGTTTGTGTGGGCATGGTTCCCAATCTCGGCCTGATTGTCTGCGCCAGCTGGAACCACTTATCTTCCCTTTATATGTTCTGTAACCAGTGTTTCTTGTTGTCAGATCGTTGTTTCTTCCCTGAGGTTGTGTTGTGTGTCCGTGCTCTTCTCTCACCGCCCTTGTGTGGATTATCTGCTGTGCTCCTTCCTACCCATCCGGACACACTCCCCTGGTTTTCTCAGCACGCTATCATCGGAAGATGCGCCCGAGTCCCTGGGTCGGATTCCGTCTGAGTACAGTCTGTCTGTCCTGTTGCTGCTGTAAACTATATTCATTAAACCATCATTGCTTGCATCTTGCATCCGCCTCTGTATTGTCACAGAACGATCTGACCAGACCATGTATGCAGCGAGTTCAACGAGTCTGATCGAATTCATTTCCCGCAGTATCACGAGAATGGATCAACAAGAGGAGAACATCTCCAGCACAGGTCGGGCAGTACAAGCCCTTGCGACGCAGGTATCCCAGCTGACCCAACAATTGCAACATCTGAGGGGTTCCGCTGCGCCACCTACACCGGCAGTTCAACCCGCCCCGCCAGAGCCGGATTCCCAGCTAGAGCCACGGCTACCGACACCAGAGGGTTATTCAGGTGATCCTGACTATTGCAGAGCTTTTCTTACGAGATGTTCCATGCATTTCTCGTTGCAGCCACGGACCTTCAACCGTGAACAGTCTAAGGTAGCATTCGTACTCACACTGCTATCAGGCAAAGCGGCTCTTTGGGGAACGGCGGTGTGGGCGAACCAGGACCCATGCTGCACCTCTTTCCAGACACTCTCCGAGGAGATGAGAAGGGTCTTCGATCGGGCCGTGGCGGGTAGGGAGGCGGCCAGACTACTCGCTGACCTTCGCCAAGGAGACCGTTCAGTATCGGAATACTCCATCCAATTCCGCACTCTGGCCGCAGAGTGTCAGTGGAACGAGGAGGCGCAGTGGGACATGTTCCTGCATGGGCTGGAGGACCGGATCCAGAAGGAGATTTATGTTCTGGACCTTCCCAGGAGTTTAAATGGACTAGTGGAACTAGCCTTGAGGGTCGACGCTCGTCTGAGTCGTATTGGCCGCCGAGCATGCCTTAACAGACCGTATAACGACACGGAGGGCTGGCATGCCAGCGGCGGGAACACGGCCAGTTCAGCCTCCGCTCACGAACCCATGCAGCTGGGGAGAGCTCGCCTCTCCCGGGAAGAGAGGGAGAGGCGGAGATCCCAAGGACTCTGTCTCTACTGTGGTAGAGCGGGCCACTTTATCCACTCCTGCCCGGTAAAAGATCAGGCCCGGTAGTAAACATGAGGCTACTATCGGGTGGTGTCACCACAGAGAAGACCTCATCATCTACTCTCCTCCCGGTAAGACTAAGATGGGCCACCCACACGCACGACACCCAAGCCTTACTGGACTCAGGAGCAGAGGGTAATTTCATGGACTTCAAGCTCTCTCACAAACTCCAGATCCCTATCACCTCACTCACGCACAAGATATCCGTCAACGCTCTCAATGGTCAAGAACTCCCCAACATTTCTCACACCACTGAACCTATCACACTCATCACTTCTGGCAATCACACTGAGACACTATCATTCCTACTCATGGACTCACCCCTTGCACCATTAGTTCTCGGCCACCCTTGGCTCACCCAACACAACCCCAGAGTTGACTGGGGTCATAACTCTATATCCATGTGGAGTAACAAGTGTCTTGAGTCCTGTTTAGTGTCTGCTTGTTCGTCTGTGTCTGATTCTGTGTTTCTAGAGGAGGCAGTGGATTTGTCTAACGTGCCCGTTGAATACCTCGACCTGAAGGAGGTGTTCAGTAAGTCCCGTGCTGCTTCTCTTCCTCCGCATCATCCCTATGACTGTGCAATAGAATTATTGCCAGGTGAGTCTCCGCCTAAAGGCAAGTTATATTCACTCTCTGTTCCTGAGAGGGAGGCTATGGAGAGATACATCTCTGGTTCTCTGGCATCTGGATTCATTCGTCCTTCCTCTTCTCCAGCGGGGGCGGGGTTCTTCTTTGTGGGGAAGAAGGACGGATCTCTGCGTCCTTGCATTGATTACTGTGGGTTGAATAACATCACAGTGAAGAATACCTATCCCTTACCGTTGATGTCCTCAGCCTTTGAAAGGTTACAGGGAGCATCCGTGTTCACTAAGTTGGATTTACGTAATGCATATCATTTGGTTCGCATAAGGGAGGGGGACGAATGGAAGACCGCGTTTAACACCCCCAGAGGGCACTTCGAATATTTGGTCATGCCTTTTGGGCTATCCAACTCCCCAGCGGTTTTCCAGGCACTCGTCAATGACGTGCTGAGAGATATGATTGATCAGTTCATATATGTTTACCTGGATGACATACTGATTTTTTCTTCTTCTCTCCAGGAACACGTTCAGCACGTCAGACGAGTGCTTCAGAGGTTGTTGGAGAATGGACTTTTTGTCAAGGCAGAGAAATGCATTTTTCATGCACAATCCGTTCCATTCCTAGGTTACATCGTCTCGACTGAAGGTATTCGCATGGATCCTGACAAGGTTAAGGCTGTGGTGGATTGGCCAAGCCCAGATTCCCAGAAGGCCCTACAGAGGTTTCTGGGATTCGCCAATTTCTACCGGCGTTTCGTTCGCAACTTTAGCCAGATAGTCGCTCCTCTTACCGCCTTAACCTCCCCCAGAGTGACGTTCAGGTGGTCCGATACAGCCGAGGCTGCATTCGCCAAACTCAAGAGCCGCTTTGTTTCGGCTCCCATCCTCATAGCTCCCGATCCCTCGCGTCAGTTCGTGGTGTAGGTGGACGCTTCAGACGAGGGGGTAGGTGCGGTACTTTCCCAACGTTCCTCTTCTGACGACAAGATGCACCCTTGCGCGTTCCTTTCCCATCGGTTATCACCTGCAGAACGCAACTACGACATTGGCAACAGAGAGTTGTTGGCAGTGAAGTTAGCACTGGAGGAGTGGCGCCATTGGTTAGAGGGTTCGGGGGTACCTTTTATAGTTTGGACCGATCACAAAAATTTGGAATATATCAGAACCGCCAAGCGACTCAACTCCAGGCAGGCGCGGTGGGCACTCTTTTTCGGACGTATTGACTTCTCTCTCTCGTATTGCCCGGGTTCCAAGAATGTCAAACCCGATTCCCTTTCTCGCATTTTTGACCATTCCGAACGCCCATCCACTCCCGAGTGCATCCTACCCGGGGCCCTAGTGGTCTCCACACTCACATGGGAGGTTGAATCGAGGGTCAAAACGGCCTTAGAAGGGGTAACGCCTCTGCCCGGTTGTCCGCCTAATCGGTTGTTTGTGCCGGAGGGGTGTCGGTCCGATGTTATTCGGTGGGGGCACTGCTCCAACGTAGCGTGTCATCCAGGAGTCAGCCGCACTAGCTTTTTGGTTAAGCAACGCTTTTGGTGGCCACTGATGGCTCGTGACATTCACAGTTTTGTCTTGGCTTGCTCGGTTTGTGCCACTGGGAAGACTTCTAATCGACCCCCAGATGGGTTACTCCAACCGCTGTCGGTCCCTTCGAGACCCTGGTCCCACATCGCGCTAGATTTTGTTACCGGCCTCCCGCCCTCCCAGGGCAAGACGGTTGTTTTGACCGTGGTGGACCGGTTCTCGAAGACGGCTCATTTTATTCCCTTGCCTAAATTACCATCTGCCAAGGAGACAGCGGTAACTGTCGTGGATCACGTCTTTCGCTTACATGGCCTGCCGATGGACGTAGTTTCTGACCGGGGCCCCAATTTGTGTCCAAGTTTTGGCAAGAGTTTTGTAGGTTACTGGGAGCGAGTGTCAGCCTGTCTTCAGGGTTTCATCCCCAGAGCAACGGTCAAACGGAGAGGGCCAACCAAGATTTGGAGAGAGTGTTGCGATGTTTGGTTTCTAAGAATCCCTCTTCCTGGAGTCAACAACTCTCTATGGTTGAGTACGCTCACAATTCGTTGCCAGTGGCAGCCACGGGTCTCTCTCCGTTTGAGTGTAGTTTAGGTTACCAGCCACCTATCTTTCCCAGTACGGAGTCCGAGGTCACTGTTCCCTCCGCTCACGCTTTCATCCAGAGGTGCCGTCACGCATGGAGCAGAGCCCGTGAGACTCTTCTCCGGGTGGGGGCGCGCACCAAGGCTAAGGCCGATCGCCACCGGTCGAAGCCTCCGGTATACGTCGTTGGCCAAAGAATGTGGCTTTCTACTAAGAACATTCCACTCCGATCCGTTTCGAACAAGCTTGCCCCCAAATTTATCGGCCCGTTCAAAGTCACCAGGATCATTAGTCCGGTGGCGGTCCGGCTCAAGCTTCCTCCGGCGTATAGGAGAATTCATCCTACCTTTCATGTGTCTAAAATAAAACCTGTGTTTCAGGCACGCATTAACCCGCCGGCCCCGGTTCCCCCGCCGCCACGACTTGTTGATGGGGAACCCACCTTTTCTGTCAATCGTATTTTGGACTCTAGAAGGAGGGGACGCGGATTCCAGTACCTGGTGGACTGGGAGGGTTACGGCCCGGAGGAGAGAAGTTGGGTGCCTGCTAGGGACATTCTGGATCACTCCCTTATCGATGATTTCAATCGACAGGTAAATTCGCCTGGGAACGCCAAGAGGCGTTCCTAGGGGGGGGGGTATTGTCACGGTTCATGAATCCACTGCCTCTCTCTCTCTCCCGTGTTTGTGTGGGCGTGGTTCCCAATCTCGGCCTGATTGTCTGCGCCAGCTGGAACCACTTATCTTCCCTTTATATGTTCTGTAACCAGTGTTTCTTGTTGTCAGATCGTTGTTTCTTCCCTGAGGCTGTGTTGTGTGTCCGTGCTCTTCTCTCACCACCCTTGTGTGGATTATCTGCTGTGCTCCTTCCTAACCCATCCGGACACACTCCCCTGGTTTTCTCAGCACGCTATCATCGGAAGATGCGCCCGAGTCCCTGGGTCGGATTCCGTCTGAGTACAGTCTGTCTGTCCTGTTGCTGCTGTAAACTATATTCATTAAACCATCGTTGCTTGCATCTTGCATCCGCCTCTGTATTGTCACACAGTGTGCTTTACCCTAGACATAGCCTCGACTGATTGCAGTGCGGTCACAGATGAAGCTTTGAAGTGGTTTCTATCATTTTCTTGGTACTGACATGAATCTGTCACATCTAGACACATGCTTAGCTTTCTGTGGTAATCAAATGTGAGACTGATCTGATGTCACAGACAGGGTCTCCAAACTGCAGAAATTGTGCTGACCTATTAGGAAGTTTCCGACACTTCGTAAAAACCTCACCTTTAAAATGAAGAATTAATCTCTGTGCCTTTCACAATTTATGACTCACAGCTATCAGATGCAGCACTAATCTCTCCTCCTCAAAGGTAAGTTGACTTACCATTTTTGGTCAAATATTTTCATGCAACAGTGTGTTTTCAAAGTCAGAATGCATGCACACATTTTACACTTTTGTCATTGCTAAAACTTCTTAAAGGGGCAATCTGCCTCGCTTGATGCATTTTAGACTTTAAAGTTAATGATTTTTGAAGAATATAACTTATCGATGCCTCATTAGCTTAGTTCAACTGTCGTATCCCATCAGATCCAAAAACATTTACTATTTTGTTAGTAAACATCGTAATTGTAAACAAACAATGTATAGCCTCAAAACATGGTTTACACAATTTTGTCCCTTGTATCCATAGCTCTCCCCATGAATTTGAGAGTATTACATTTTTGCAGCCCAAGCTTTTTACCAAAACAGTGGTGTGGGGACGCTTTGTTATTGTTTGAACTGCAGGTTGCCCCTTAAATCTCAATAAAAGTTTTAATGATGAAAGGGAATCTACTGGAAAGACAGATTGTGCCACTCCCAAGCAATCTGTTGGGTCCCATTTTATAGTAAGTGACAGGGAAAGTATATATTTATTAAGTTGGCAAGCACAATGTAATTATAATGTACTCATTGCTACACAGTGCTGACATGTTTATAGACAAACTCCAATATGTATTTATTTGGAGACTGAAAATTTTTAATTTAGCTCATACGCCAGCATTTTGGATTTGTGATCAAATGTTTTCTTTCTGTACTGCAAATGCATCCAACAAGTTTGTAGAGTCGCAAGATTTTCACGTAATTACCAAGACATTGAGACATTGTACTGGATATCCAAAGAAAGGAACAATGAAATGGCATAGATTACATTGAAACTGTTTAGCAGGATGTGTACTGTAAGCAGGAATTATGGTTCAACAGAAGTTTCATATATTTGTTTCACATCTCATGTTGGCCCGCTTTCCTTCCCTGTCACATCAGCACTATTTCCTGGCGATGTTGGGGATTTTAAGCACGGTCATCATGGCCCTCATCTCAATCGCTGCTACCTGCCCTGCCTCACCATGTCAATGTCTGGACAACGTCACAGTCAGCTGCCCGGACAAGAGGCTGAAGAAGTTCCCTAACCTCCCCGATGGTACTGAGGAGCTTTATATGGCCCACAACCTGATCCAGGCATTCCCCACCAGTGGACTGGAGCAGCTGCAGTTCCTGGATCTCACCAAAAACCGCCTCAATGTCTCCTTGACCTCCAACTTCATCTGGCCCAACATGAGCAGCCTGGTCAAGCTGTTTCTCAGGGGTAATTGCCTGGGTTCACTGGGCCCTGGGCAGCTCCAAGGCCTCTCAGCGCTCACCTTAATGGACCTCAGTGAGAACCACATGGAGGCCCTGCACCCAGGATCTCTCCAAGGCCTTGGTCAATTGAAGACTCTCATTCTCACACTGAACCAGATCAACAGCCTGCAGTACGGGGCACTGAGTGGTGCCCCTGCACTCACTGACCTTCACCTGAGCAGCAACAGTATTGTGGAGTTTGGAGAAGGGGTGTTTGAGAACTCCTCCAAGTTGGTAAAGCTGATTTTGTCCAAGAACAACTTGGTTAGCATTGGGAATGGCACATTCAGGGGAGCAGTTAACCTGAGTCATCTGGACCTCAGTGGAAACAGGTTTGATTTTGTGCCCATTGCTGCCCTGAGGGATGTGTCACAGCTGCACAGCTTGTACCTCCAGAAGAACAGCATCACCTTCATACCAGAAGATGCTTTCTCTGAGCTCAGCCATCTAAGGATTTTGGTTTTGAATAATAACTGCCTGCGCAGAATAGCTGAGGACTCATTGAGCGGTCTATTCCATCTCAGTCAATTGGATCTGAGCTACAATAACCTCAAATCCCTCCCCTCTGAAGTTTTTCAATATCTAGGCAGACTGGAGCTCCTGGATCTCTACCATAACAACCTGACATACCTTCCAGAGGACCTGTTTCACAACCTAACTAGGCTGAGAGAGCTGCAGCTTGACAGCAACAAGATCTCATCCATTCCACCAGGGCTCTTTCACATGATGTCTAAGCTAAGGGAACTCCAGCTGGCCAACAATCAGATATCTGACCTCCACAAAGCATTGTTCTCCAGCTTGAGGAGCCTACGGAAACTCTACTTGGACAACAACGTACTAAGCAAGATTCCCAGAGGCCTATTCCACAAGACCAAGAGTCTCAGGGAGCTACAGTTAGACAATAACCACCTCAGGTCTCTCGCTAGGTCCATCTTCCATGGTCTGACAAAACTCCACTTCCTGAAGCTCTTCAACAACCGTCTCACAGCAATTCACCCTGAGCAGTTTTCTACCCTTGGTGAACTGAGAGAGCTCCTGTTGAATGAAAACCTGATTGAAGATCTTCCAAACGGCTTATTTTCTAAGCTTCGAAGCCTCAAGATTCTGGATTTGAACAACAACCGCCTCACAGCACTGGCTTCTACAGACTTTGATGGGTTAGGTGCCCTAAAGGAGCTTAATCTCAGCTTCAACCAGCTTCATGATCTCCCATATGCCACGTTCTACTCCCTGGATGATTTACGTAGACTCCTTCTCCAGAACAACCGCTTGGTGTCCTTGCATCCTCAAGTTTTCTCCCCCCTGGTCGACTTACAGGAGCTTGACCTGGACAACAACCAGATCAAAGTGCTACACCCTAACGTGTTTCAAGGCCTTCACCACCTCCAGAAACTGCACCTGAAATCAAACCGCCTCAGTACTCTTGTGAATGGGACACTGGAGCCTCTGGAGAGCCTGAAGATCCTCCACCTGGAGGGGAACCCCTGGGACTGCTCTTGCAGATCACCCATTCTGTACATCAATAACTGGATTATCAACAATACCCAGAAGCTACAGGACAAACCCATGTGTTCCTCAATCAACCGACCCATTTCACAGCCTGCAAATCTATTAAAACCCTGTGTGAGCGTTGCATGCTGCCCCAGAAGCAAATTTCCCCTAGAGATGCTGACAGTGCTTACAGCTTGGCTTCTAGGTATTGGTTTTCTGTGACTTCCTTTTGCGGTTTCTTTCCTGTTTTCAGATGATTATGTTTATTGCTTTCATGCAACTGTCTATTGCAAATGCATTGTTAGAATCTAAGTTGATGTAGCGTAAAGATTAAAATACCATGGAATTGTGTTTTTAAATAAACTCAGCAAAAAAAGAAACGTCCTCTCACTGTCAACTGCTTTTATTTTCAGCAAGTTTAACGTGTGTAAATATTTGTATAAACATAAGATTCAACAACTGAGACATAAACTGAACAAGTTCCACGGACATGTGACTAACAGAAATGTAATATTGTGTCTTTGAACAAAGGGGGGGTCAAAATAAATCAAAAGTAACAGTCAGTATCTGGTGTGGCCACCAGCTGCATTAAGTACTGCAGTGCATCTCCTCCTCATGGACTGCACCAGATTTGCCAGTTCTTTCTGTGAGATGTTACCTCACTCTTCCACCAAGGCACCTGCAAGTTCCCGAACATTTCTGGGGGGAATGGTCCTAGCCCTCACCCTCCGATCCAACAGGTCCCAGACGGGCACAATGGGATTGACATCCGGGCTCGTCGCTGGCCATGGCAGAACACTGACATTCCTGTCTAGCAGGAAATCACTCACAGAATGAGCAGTATGGCTGGTGGCATTGTCATGCTGGAGGGTCATGTCAGGATGAGCCTGCAGGAAGGGTACCACATGAGGGAGGAGGATGTCTACCTGTAACACACAGCGTTGAGACTGCCTGCAATGACAACGAGCTCAGTCCGATGATGCTGTGACACACCGCCCCAGACCATGACGCCCCAGACCTCCACCTCCAAATCGTCCCGCTCCAGAGTACAGGCCTCGGTGTAACACTCATTCCTTCGACGATAACCGCGAATCTAACCATCACCCCTGGTGAGACAAAATCGTGACTCATGAGTGAAGAGCACTTTTTGCCAGTCCTGTCTGGTCCAGCAACGGTGGGTTTGTGCCCATAGGTGACGCTGTTGCCGGTGATGTCTGGTGAGGACCTGCCTTACAACAGGCCTACAAGCCCTCAGTCCAGCCTCTCCTAGTCTATTGCAGACAGTCTGAGCACTGATGGAGGGATTGTGCGTTACTGGTATAACTCGGGCAGTTGTTGTTGCCATCCTGTAGCTGTCCTGCAGGTGTGTTGTTTGGATGTATCGATCCTGTGCAGATGTTGTTAGTTACACGTGGTCTGCCACTGCGAGGATGATCAGCTATACATCACGTCTCCCTGTAGCGCTGTCTTAGGCGTCTCACAGTACGGACATTGCAATTTATTGCCCTGGCCACATCTGCAGTCCTCATGTCTCATTGCAGCAAGCCTAAGGCACGTTCACGCAGATGAGCAGGGACCCTGGGCATCTTTCTTTTGGTGTTTTTCAGAGTCAGTAGAAAGGCCTCTTTAGTGCCCTAAGTTTTCATAACTGTGACCTTAATTGCCTACCGTCTGTAAGCTGTTAGTGTCTTAACGACCGTTCCGCGGGTGCATGTTCATTAATTGTTTATGGTTCATTGAACAAGCATGGGAAACAGTGTTTAAACCCTTTACAATGAAGATCTGTGAAGTTATTTGGATTTTTACTAATTGTCTTTGAAAGACAGGGTCATGAAAAAGAGACATTTCTTTTTTTTGCTGAGTTTATTTTGTTTTTCTTTTAAATAAAAGTAACTATTTCATTTAATTTCTTGAAATGTTATAATATCTGCCATAATTTGGGATCGTGATGTGAATTAGACTGAAATTAGTGCTGTTCAGAGTTAATAAACTTAAGGCATTTATTGTATAATGTATGACTAATTGCCCATGCATGGATACAAAACATACATACATACTCTCTCCAACTTGAGACACGCAGTCGCACTCAGAGATGCACCTGCTCGTGCTTCTAAATGCCACTCGACATCACTGCATTCCCACTGTGCAGAGTCAAAGATACATTCGCCTACAAGTGCTGAGGGGCATTATTGCTGAGCATTTGTGAGTGAGCCTTGAGTCAAACTTTTATGAGGTTGAATGTGATTAACCCTAAATTGAAAGAAATTAAGGAAACTGTGGAGCATGGGGTCAGGTCAGGCACCCTAAGCAGAACACAGCAGAACACATGAGGTTTGGTCCCTCACCTCCTGCACTGCATTCTAGGTGGGGTGCTGCTGAAGAGTGGCTGGGTGGCTAGAAAGTGGCCCTTAATCTAAATGACAAATTATCTGCTATTAAGTACATTACATTTACATTTAAGTCATTTAGCAGACGCTCTTATCCAGAGCGACTTACAAATTGGTGAATTCAAATTCTGACATCCAGTGGAACAGCCACTTTACAATAGTGCATCTAAATCATTTAAGGGGGGGGTGAGAAGGATTACTTATCCTATCCTAGGTATTCCTTGAAGAGGTGGGGTTTCAGGTGTCTCCGGAAGGTGGTGATTGACTCCGCTGTCCTGGCGTCGTGAGGGAGTTTGTTCCACCATTGGGGGGCCAGAGCAGCGAACAGTTTTGACTGGGCTGAGCGGGAGCTGTACTTCCTCAGTGGTAGGGAGCCGAGCAGGCCAGAGGTGGATGAACGCAGTGCCCTTGTTTGGGTTTAGGGCCTGATCAGAGCCTGGAGGTACTGCGGTGCCGTTCCCCTCACAGCTCCGTAGGCAAGCACCATGGTCTTGTAGCGGATGCGAGCTTCAACTGGAAGCCAGTGGAGAGAGCGGAGGAGCGGGGTGACGTGAGAGAACTTGGGAAGGTTGAACACCAGACGGGCTGTGGCGTTCTGGATGAGTTGTAGGGGTTTAATGGCACAGGCAGGGAGCCCAGCCAACAGCGAGTTGCAGTAATCCAGACGGGAGATGACAAGTGCCTGGATTAGGACCTGCGCCGCTTCCTGTGTGAGGCAGGGTCGTACTCTGCGGATGTTGTAGAGCATGAACCTACAGGAACGGGCCACCGCCATGATGTTGGTTGAGAACGACAGGGTGTTGTCCAGGATCACGCCAAGGTTCTTAGCGCTCTGGGAGGAGGACACAATGGAGTTGTCAACCGTGATGGCGAGATCATGGAACGGGCAGTCCTTCCCCGGGAGGAAGAGCAGCTCCGTCTTGCCGAGGTTCAGCTTGAGGTGGTGATCCGTCATCCACACTGATATGTCTGCCAGACATGCAGAGATGCGATTCGCCACCTGGTCATCAGAAGGGGGAAAGGAGAAGATTAATTGTGTGTCGTCTGCATAGCAATGATAGGAGAGACCATGTGAGGTTATGACAGAGCCAAGTGACTTGGTGTATAGCGAGAATAGGAGAGGGCCTAGAACAGAGCCCTGGGGGACACCAGTGGTGAGAGCGCGTGGCGAGGAGACAGATTCTCGCCACGCCACCTGGTAGGAGCGACCTGTCAGGTAGGACGCAATCCAAGCGTGGGCCGCGCCGGAGATGCCCAACTCGGAGAGGGTGGAGAGGAGGATCTGATGGTTCACAGTATCGAAGGCAGCCGATAGGTCTAGAAGGATGAGAGCAGAGGAGAGAGAGTTAGCTTTAGCAGTGCGGAGCGCCTCCGTGATACAGAGAAGAGCAGTCTCAGTTGAATGACTAGTCTTGAAACCTGACTGATTTGGATCAAGAAGGTCATTCTGAGAGAGATAGCGGGAGAGCTGGCCAAGGACGGCACGTTCAAGAGTTTTGGAGAGAAAAGAAAGAAGGGATACTGGTCTGTAGTTGTTGACATCGGAGGGATCGAGTGTAGGTTTTTTCAGAAGGGGTGCAACTCTCGCTCTCTTGAAGACGGAAGGGACGTAGCCAGCGGTCAGGGATGAGTTGATGAGCGAGGTGAGGTAAGGGAGAAGGTCTCCGGAAATGGTCTGGAGAAGAGAGGAGGGGATAGGGTCAAGCGGGCAGGTTGTTGGGCGGCCGGCCGTCACAAGAAGCGAGATTTCATCTGGAGAGAGAGGGGAGAAAGAGGTCAGAGCACAGGGTAGGGCAGTGTGAGCAGAACCAGCGGTGTCGTTTGACTTAGCAAACGAGGATCGGATGTCGTCGACCTTCTTTTCAAAATGGTTGACGAAGTCATCTGCAGAGAGGGAGGAGGGGGAGGGGAAGGAGGATTCAGGAGGGAGGAGAAGGTGGCAAAGAGCTTCCTAGGGTTAGAGGCAGATGCTTGGAATTTAGAGTGGTAGAAAGTGGCTTTAGCAGCAGAGACAGAGGAGGAAAATGTAGAGAGGAGGGAGTGAAAGGATGCCAGGTCCGCAGGGAGGCGAGTTTTCCTCCATTTCCGCTCGGCTGCCCGGAGCTCTGTTCTGTGAGCTCGCAATGAGTCGTCGAGCCACGGAGCGGGAGGGGAGGACCGAGCCGGCCTGGAGGATAGGGGACATAGAGAGTCAAAGGATGCAGAAAGGGAAGAGAGGAGGGTTGAGGAGGCAGAATCAGGAGATAGGTTGGAGAAGGTATGAGCAGAGGGAAGAGATGATAGGATGGAAGAGGAGAGAGTAGCGGGGGAGAGAGAGCGAAGGTTGGGACGGCGCGATACCATCCGAGTAGGGGCAGTGTGGGAAGTGTTGGATGAGAGCGAGAGGGAAAAGGATACAAGGTAGTGGTCGGAGACTTGGAGGGGAGTTGCAATGAGGTTAGTGGAAGAACAGCATCTAGTAAAGATGAGGTCGAGCGTATTGCCTGCCTTGTGAGTAGGGGGGGAAGGTGAGAGGGTGAGGTCAAAAGAGGAGAGGATTGGAAAGAAGGAGGCAGAGAGGAATGAGTCAAAGGTAGACGTGGGGAGGTTAAAGTCGCCCAGGACTGTGAGAGGTGAGCCGTCCTCAGGAAAGGAGCTTATCAAGGCATCAAGCTCATTGATGAACTCTCCGAGGGAACCTGGAGGGCGATAAATGATAAGGATGTTAAGCTTGAAAGGGCTGGTAACTGTGACAGCATGGAATTCAAAGGAGGCGATAGACAGATGGGTAAGGGGAGAAAGAGAGAATGACCACTTGGGAGAGATGAGGATCCCGGTGCCACCACCCCGCTGACCAGAAGCTCTCGGGGTGTGCGAGAACACGTGGGCGGACGAAGAGAGAGCAGTAGGAGTAGCAGTGTTATCTGTGGTGATCCATGTTTCCGTCAGTGCCAAGAAGTCGAGGGACTGGAGGGAGGCATAAGCTGAGATGAACTCTGCCTTGTTGGCCGCAGATCGGCAGTTCCAGAGGCTACCGGAGACCTGGAACTCCACGTGGGTCGTGCGCGCTGGGACCACCAGATTAGGGTGGCCGCGGCCACGCGGTGTGGAGCGTTTGTATGGTCTGTGCAGAGAGGAGAGAACAGGGATAGATAGACACATAGTTGACAGGCTACAGAAGAGGCTACGCTAATGCAAAGGAGATTGGAATGACAAGTGGACTGCACGTCTCGAATGTTCAGAAAGTTAAGCTTACGTAGCAAGAATCTTATTGACTAAAATGATTGAAATGATACAGTACTGCTGGAGTAGGCTAGCTGGCAGTGGCTGCGTTGTTGACTTTGTAGGCTAGCTGGCAGTGGCTGCGATGTTGACACTACACTAATCAAGTTGTTCCGTCGAGTGTAATAGTTTCTACAGTGCTGCTATTCGGGGGCTAGCTGGCTAGCTAGCAGTGTTGATTGCGTTACGTTACGTTAAAAGAACGACAATAGCTGGCTAGCTAACCTAGAAAATCGCTCTAGACTACACAATTGTCTTAGATACGAAGACGGCTATGTAGCTAGCTAGCTACGATCAAACAAATCAAACCGTTGTACTGTAATAGTTTCTACAGTGCTGCTATTCGGGGGCTAGCTGGCTAGCTAGCAGTGTTGATTGCGTTACGTTACGTTAAAAGAACGACAATAGCTGGCTAGCTAACCTAGAAAATCGCTCTAGTACATTGAATACGTCAGAGAACTTTGGGGAAAATAACCAAAGGACTTTGGTCTTGGTGAGTTTGGTCTGTAAACACAGAAATTCTGCCATGCCCAATCTGAGTGACAGGCAGCAAATGTAGACTTTTGATTTTCAGGAAGGATTATTGGAGGGAAGGATGATCCTAGATGGGTGCAAGGCAGACCACCATAACCACATATTAAAATAATTAATCAATGTAAAGTGTGCAACAATATCATTATGGAAATCATTAATTGACTACCCTATAATGATTTGCATATTTGCACACTTACCATAGCAATTTAAGTACCCAAGTTAACCTAACATGAATTAGGTTACCAGTGAACACAGGTTAGATTATGTGCCCATTGCTGCCCTCAAGGATGTGTCACTGCACCCCTTCTCCAGAACAACCACTTGGTGGCTTTGCACCCTCAAGTTTTCTCCCCCCTGGCCGACTTACAGGAGCTTGACTTGGACAACAACCAGATCAAACTGCTACACCCTAACATGTTTCAAGGCCTTCACCACCTCCAGAAACTGCACCTGAAATCAAACCGCCACAGTACTCTTGTGAATGGGACACTGGAGCCTCTGGAGAGCCTGAAGATCCTCCACCTGGAGGGGAACCCCTGGGACTGCTCTTGCAGATCACCCATTTCTGTACAGTGGCAAGAAAAAGTATGTGAACCCTTTGGAATTACCTGGATGTCTACATAAATTGGTCATCAAATTTGATCTGATCTTCATCTAAGTCACAACAGTAGACAAACATAGTGTGCTTAAACTAATAACACGCAAAGTATTGTATTTTTCTTGTCTATATTGAATACATAATTTAAACATTTACAATATAGGTTGGGGAAAGTATGTGAACCCCTAGGCTAATGACTTCTCCAAAATCTAATTGGAGTTAGGAGTCAGCTAATCTGGAGTCCAATCAATGAGACTAGATTGGAGATGTTGGTTAGAGCTGCCTTGCTCTATAAAAAACACTCACAAAATTTGATTTTTTTATTCACAAGAAGCATTTCCTGATTACTGGAATAAAAGAGATCTCAGAAGACCTAAGATTAAGAATTGTTGACTTGCATAAAGCTGGAAAGGGTTTACAAAAGTATCTCTAAAAGCCTTGATTTTCATCAGTCCACGGTAAGACAAATTGTCTATAAATGGAGAAAGTTCAGCACTGTTGCTACATTCCCTATGAGTGGCCGTCCTGCAAAGATGACTGCAAGAGCACAGTGCAGAATGTTAAAGGAGGTTAAGAAGAATCCTAGAGTGTCAGCTAAAGACTTACAGAAATCTCTGGAAGATGCTAACATCTCTGTTGACGAGTCTACAATACATAAAACACTAAACAAGAATGGTGTTCATGGGAGGACACCACGGAAGAAGCCACTGCTGTCCAAAAAAAAAACATTGCTGCACATCTGAAGTTTGCAAAAGTGCATCTGGATGTTTCACAGTGCTACTGGCAAAATATTCTGTGGAGATGATATTACTGTTGAGTTGTTTGGAAGGAACACACAACACTATGTGTGGAGAAAAAAAGGCACAGCACTTCAACATCAAAACCTCATCCCAACTGTAAAGTAAGGTGAAGGGAGCATCATGGTTTGGAGCTGCTTTGTTGCATCAAGGCCTGGACAGCTTGCTATCATTGATGGAAAAATTAATTCCCAAGTTTATCAAGACATTTTGCAAGGGAATGTTAGGCTGTCTGCCAATTGAAGCTAAACAAAAGTTGGGTGATGTAACAGGACAACGACCCAAAACACGGAAGTAAATCAACAACAGAATGGCTTCAACAGAATAAAATACACCTCCTGGAGTGGCCCAGTCAGAGTCCTGGCCTCAACCTGATGAGGATGCTGTGGCATGACCTCAAGAGAGCAATTCACACCAGAAATCCCAAGAATATTGCTGAGCTGAAACAGTTTTGTAAAGTGGAATGGTCCAAAATTCCTCCTGACCGTTGTGCAGGTCTGATCCACAACTACAGAAAACATTCGTTTGAGGTTATTGCTGCCAAAGGAGGGCCAACCAGTTATTAAAGGGTTTCACATACTTTTCCCACCCTGCACTGTGAATGTTTACATGGTGTGTTCAATAAAGACATGAAAACGTATATTTGTTTGTGTGTTATTAGTTTAAGCAGACTGTGTTCGTCTATTGTTGTGACCTAGATGAAGATCAAATCAAATTTTATGACCAAATTATGCAGAAATCCAGGTACTTCCAAAGGGTTCACATACTTTTTCTTGCCACTGTACATCAGTAACTGGATCATCAACAACACCCAGAAGCTACAGGGTGAACCCATGTGTTCCTCACTCAACCGACCCATTTCACAGCCTGCAAACCTATTAAAACCCTGTGTGAGCGTTGCATGCTGCCCCAGAGGCAGATTTCCCCTAGAGATGCTGACAGTGCTTACAGCTTGGCTTCTAGGTATTGGTTTTCTGTGACTTCCTTTTGCAGTTTCTTTCCTGTTTTCAGATGGTTATGTTTATTGCTTTCATGCAACTGTCTATTGCAAATGCATTGTTAAGAATCTAAGTTGAAAATACCACAGAACTATGTTTTTAAATGCTTTATTGAAAATTCATGCTTTTATTTTTATTTAATTTCTTGATCATTTACAATATCTGCCATAATGTGAGATCTTGATGTGAATTAGACTCAAAGGAGTGTTGTTCGAAGTTAATAAACTTAAGGCATTTACTGTATAATGTATGACTAATTGCCCATCCATGGATACAAAACATACATACTCTCTCCAACTTGAGACATGCAGTCGCACTCAGAGATACAACTGCTTGTGCTTCTAAATGCCATTACACATCCCTGCGTTCCCACTGTACAGAGTCAAAGATACTACATTAGCCTACAAGTGCTGAGGGGCATTACTGCTGAGCATTCGTGAGTGAGCCTTGAGCCAACCTTTAGAGGTTGAACGTGATTAGCGCCATAGAGGGACAACCTGTAGACACCCGATAATTTGAATCCTAATCATTTCTCCGATGCAAAAATTAATAACCAACGTTTCGACTGCAAGCTGTCTTCATCAGGGTTTCAGACATGTTTTGCTCTACTGACAAGCCACACCCCTAAAAAAAAATTCAAAAATTATCCCTCAATAACCCTTCAATTTGCTCAATATTATGTTGCAGCTGTTAGAGGAACTATATGCACAGATTGCAAGAACAACAAGTAATGCTTCAAAATATACACACACACACACACAGAGGACTAATTTCAAGAGTTTTATTTACCATTGGCTCACAAATATGAGACAACAATAATAAAAGGTACACAAGACAAGAAAGGTTACAGACGTACATCCTTCTCAAATAAATTAGTCTCTGCTCCATTGAACAGCTACTGGACCACCAGCCAATCCAAGTCCTTCTACCCAACAAAGGCAACTGGTTATTCATTTTTCAAAATCAAAGTTGATTTCTAAAACAAGTCATGTTTAAAATTAAATACTTTGAATAGGGCTGTTTTGACAACCAATCTTATCAGTACACTTCATATGTCAAGTATGCCACTCACTGACCTAAAATGCATTTTTAATGCCGAGACAATTGTTCAAACCAAGTGTGGTCCATCGCAATAAGAGGCTATGCCTATTGGTTTTAGATATAGTAACACTTGTGATCTTTCAGATTCCTCAGGTAGGAAAAACTCTTCCCGCATTTGTCGCACATGTAAAGTTTCTCTCCTGTGTGGATTTGTTTGTGGGCTTTGAGGCTGTTGCCCTGGTTGAAGCTCCTCCCACAGAGGTCACAGCTAAAAGGCTTCTCTCCAGTGTGTATCCGCTGGTGTCTGTTGAGGTTCCCAGTGTTGCTGAAACATTTCCCACACGTTTCACAGCTGAAAGGTTTCTCCCCAGTATGGACTGCCTGGTGGGTTTTCAGGCTGCTGTGTTGAGTGAACATCCTTCCACACACGTCACAGGTGAACGGTCTCTCCCCAGTGTGAGTTTTCATGTGTATGTTCAGGTAGCTGACCGACTTGAAGCTCTTGTTGCATAGGCCACAGCTGTGCGGCTTCTCCATAGTGTGGAGTTGCTGGTGCGATTTGAGGTGAGTGAGAGAACTGAGACTACTACCGCACACTGAGCACATACAAGGCATCTCTGCTGTGTGAGTCTGAAGGTGTGTCTTGAGGGAGTTGACGCAAGCCAGGACTGTCCCGCACACCACACAGAGGAAGGCGTTCTCTCCTGCGTGGGTTCTTTGGTGCATTTTCAGAGCACTTCTTTGAATGAAACATTTCCCGCACGTCTCACAGGTAAATGGCCTCTCTCCTGTGTGGATCCGCTGGTGTCCTTTCAGAGTGTCTGCCTGGTTGAAGCTCTTCCCGCACGTATCGCAACGGAACGGTTTCTCACCGGTGTGTATACGCTGGTGCCTGTGGAGATTTCCCGGTATGCTGAAACTCTTCTTGCAGATCTCACACCTGTATTTCCTCTCTCCCGTGTGGACGATCTGGTGCATCTTGAGACCGTGGGCCCGGTTAAAGCTCTTGCCACATTCGTCACAGCGGAACGGTCTCAACCCTGCATGGAGTCTCTGGTGATTCTTGAGTAGCTGCTTTAGGGTGAAAGCTTTACCACACTCGCCACATGTGTGCGGTCTCTCTCCTGTGTGAAGCAGCTGGTGTGCATCCAAACTGCGTTTAAAGGAAAAACCTCTGCCACACTGCTGGCAGATAAAAGGTTTCTCCGCTGCTGCATGGATCGCCTGGTGAGCTTTCAGCTGGATCAGTTTGCTGAATGTCTTCCTGCAGTGCTTGCAGCTAAGGTGGTTCTCCTTTTTGGGCTTTGCCCGACGAGCCCCTGTGATCTTTGGCTTTCTCAAACACTTTGGCCCTGTGTCGCCACCTTTGTCCTTTGGGTCCGCTGTAGGGTTCTCTGGGTCACTCACCTCCTGGGCCTGGCTCTCTAAAAAATGACTTGGGTCTGATGTGCTGTTGTACAGGTACTCTTCCAACCCTTCTTCTTTGATAACAACTGACTCGATCGTGTCCTCCATGTTGGAGTGCTGAGATGGAGAGGGAAAGCAGTTTTAGACTCCGATCTATGTATAATGATATCATACAACAGAAATCACCACAAAGGGATGAAATGCTTCTTGTACTCACTTTAAATAATTAAATACAATTGGTACCAAATGGTGCATAATGACACTTGTGTGATATAGACAAGTAAATAGGTTATTACTTTCTGTACCCCCTAGTAATTCCAGACAGCTTTCCAAGAACTATACCTTTAACAGAATATTGTCAGTTACGCAAATAGACCTACCTCGTTTACAGTTGAGGGAAGTCTCCCTTTCCACAGGTGGAGGATGGGGGAGCGTTTCACTTCTGCATCACCAGCGCAAAAGCCTGAAAAAGATTGCAGTCAAAATCAAAAACGTTTGCATCGAATTCAAAAGCACTGATTTTAGTAACAGTGTGCAAAAGCAATCTAACACCAGATTGATGGCCAATCTGAAATAATGCCAAGTCTCACCTGGTTGTGTGCCTTTTAACTGGTGGATGACCTTGACTTCACTGCAGCAGCTATTGGCTGATGTGTTCTCTCGTCCTCCACTCCCTTCTAAAACAGTCCTCAGTTCGGTCTCAACCGCGTCTAGCCTCTTCTTCAAGTCCTCATTCTCAGTTTCACTCCGAGACACTTCCAGATGCAGAACAGAGGAGCACTCGTTGAATAGCTGGTAGATTTTGTCCACAGCCTCCTTAGCCAGTATCTCCATGAAAGAGGTCAACTGGGTCAACTGAGTGAAAAGAACAAAAGCAAGTTGAAGGCATACAGGTTATATTATTCACAGAACAAACTTCAGTTTACTAAACTAGCTAGCTCCCATTATAAAACGTAGCTGACATGTATTTCTGCCGATTATAATTCATTCAGACAAACATTCTAAGTGTAATTAATACATTTCATATACGCTATCACAAAAATGATCATTTGGTTGGGTTCATGAAGGTATTAGGTAACAGAACATGAAGATATTTTGTTTTCCAAATAACACAAAATAATTTATTGGTTTGTTACTGTAGGATAAATAAACGTAACGCAGTAATTCAAGTGTTCAATCAATTGTATTTGTGGAGAGCCTTTTGTTATAACTATGGAACAGAAAGCATGTGTGTTGGAACACATATAACACGTATAACAACATAAAAATACCCAAACCACCAAGACAAATGGTCAGCATCATACGTGGTCAAATTATGAAAACATCAGTAGTCTAAACATTAGAAGTGTCAGGTTTGCTTGATAGTGAAAATCACCACAAAAGAAAATGGCATTTTAATTAATATACTGTAAGTGTTGATATGATAGCAGGCAAAAATAGTCAGTTGTCGTCTGCTTGTGCTTACATGGTGTGCGTCTTCAAGCAATGGCATCAGTTAGAGCATGTCAAACAACGAAAGCTGGTGAGTTTGTTGCTGATGTTTTAGGGCCTGCTCTCTGTGATAACACTTTGTGCTGATAATTGGCCAGTAGCTCGTTCTATGCAAACGGTGCTGTCCCTTCTCTGAGCGCACACCATTCTCTCTTATTCAGAGGCTCAGAATAATCAGAGATGTCATCAGGATTCATTTCTTCCCTATCAGTCGTTCTCATTCAGATTTGGTAGCAAAGCTAATGCAGCATGTGCATCCATTTGTCTTGGTCTTCTTGCCATTGTAAAAGATGCACGGCCTCACTGACTGTGTACTAAGGCCAGAGTAGACTGATAGGACTGCTTGGATTCGGTGGACTGATTATAAATACAATAGATCAATAAAATAGCCCGCCCTGTTCTTAATTCACAAGTGGTGTTTACACAATTCCAGCATCCGAACAGTCTACCATATCACCGGAGAAAGCATCCAAGCGATTGAAAAAGCACCACTGTCTCAGTATTTGTAGCCCATGTATCTGATTCTGTCTGGCCAAAAAGAGTATGACATGCCATGCTCTATTTGTCAAGACAGCATCATATACATGGGCTACAAATACTGAGACAGAGGGGCACTGTTTCGCACGCTCTGATGATTTCTCTGAGATTGAGTCTTTCTTGGTCAAATAAATTATCAATATTTAAATATTTTTATTTGGATTGTTGCACTGTTGGAACTAGCAGCACAAGCATTTCGCTACACCAGCAAAAACATCTAATAATCTATTATTGAGAAGAGAATTGTATTGGATTCACTGTTTGTGTACCATGTCTATTAGAGGTCTCCTAGAGGTCTGAATCAAGAGTTTGAGATTAGAAAATGGATTACCTGAATGTTACTTTAGTCTTGCCTTACTGGTTACCCACTTGGTCATTTTGTCAATATATATTCTTCTCTGGAACCATTACATGCACCCATCTCATTATTTAAGATACACAAATGTTTTGGCACCCACCATGAGTCACTTCACTAAACACGTGTATGTGACCATTAAAATGTGATTTGATGTACGATCAGAACGCTGGCCCTGGGCTAAAGGATGGCACAGATTGTATTATATTGACCAGATACTATAGTGGCCGCTATATTATATTATATTATATATATATATATATTTTCACCTTTATTTAACCAGCTATGCTAGTTGAGAACAAGTTCTCATTTGCAACTGCGACCTGGCCAAGATAAAGCATAGCAGTTCAGTGTTGGACTAGTAACCGGAAGGTTGCAAGTTCAAACCCCCGAGCTGACAAGGTACAAATCTGTCGTTCTGCCTCTGAACAGGCAGTTAACCCACTGTTCCTAGGCCGTCATTGAAAATAAGAATTTGTTCTTAACTGACTTGCCTAGTTAAATAAAAGGTAAAAAAAAAAACGTATCATATCAGTAAACTTCTATTTGATCAAATAAGCCACACAGCAAATAAGTCATTCAATGTGCTTTTAACCAACTACGGTACTCATTGACCTCCATACAACGTTAAAAATGCCACCTGCTGAGATAAGATTTTGTGCCCAGTTACCCCGCTCGCTTCGCCTCTTCTTCGGGGACAAATAACCCCAGTCCACGGAAGCCAGTTTGGTGACGCTTTTGCCCCAGCAATAATCAACTAATCATGGTCTTCAGTTTAGAATGTAACCAGATATTTATCTCGTATTGATGGTTTAATTTTACCATCCAAACGAATGGTATGCAGCCGGCAATACACTGGTATCCCAGTGGACCGGTTCATACCTAAAACAGTTCATACAACTGCAAAGGCATGGGTTATAGATCTGTCTTTCTCATTGATCAGTCACGCTCCTTGAAAACAAGACTAACAAGCGGTAGATCTGTTCTGTGTGAGATATTTCTGTTTCCAGTGCTTAAGTTTTGTTTTTGCATCTTTTACTTTTGTACACCAGCTACAAACAATATTTTTGATTATGGAAAATATTTCACAGCGGTTAACACTATACTGTGTAGTCACAAACTGAAATTAGGCGAAGTATTAGAATTTTAGCAACCAGGAAATGGCGGAGCGATTTCTGCATAGTGCATCTTTAAATCAAAATGAAGCAAAACAAAACGAAATGGGGAGGGCTCTTTTTGAATGTATCCAATAGCAACTCTCGTTTGCGTTTTCCGTCTGGAGTAAACGGTTTCGGCGTAATGATTACGCCCCAGGGCGGAGGCTGCAACCTCGGTGAAATTAACTAGCGGACTGGTTTACAAAATGCCATACTTTACACAATCAGCAGATATACCTGTTCGTTTGGGGTTTCACTCGCGTTCTCTCCCGTTGTTGGCACTTCAGACGAGGCAGAACCCTCGAAAACTTTGCTAATTTCTGTAACAGTCGCGCTGACCATTATCTCCAAAATGGATCCAATCTGTCCTTGCAAAATTGACATTTTTGTCGAAATCACAACGCACTTACAAATCTTTGTAAATATGCGCTATTGGCCAAGTTGACCTAGCGCTATGTACCGTTAACTACAAAATAAGTATAGCTAGTGCTGTTAGCAGTGTTGTTGTCCGACTGACCTGAAACAACTCGAACGGCATACGTCACATGTTCTTCCGGGTCGAGGCGTGGGTTTTTAGTGGATACATTAGCCACAAAGTCAATGTGGCTATATCGTAAAAATGTATGAAAACAAACATTTGCTTCTTGGTCTTGATTTAAGGTTAGGGACAGATCAACATTTACTTGGCGGGATGAGCTGGTCCAACTCAAGGTGTCATAAAACATAATGCACCCCTCTTTCCTCATTTTGTATTTTAAAATAAATGGAACACCCTCCCCCCTCATAATTAACTCAAAATAATGTTTACGACTCAAAATAACAACAATTGTAGTGACCCTGTGTTTATAAACTGATATCGAATTTGCCACTTCAACATGCTTTAGTGGCACTGTCAATGCCATACAGGGCTAGGGGCCAGAAGACAGGGTTTTCCTGAACACAGAGGAGGTCACTCTTTCATTACTTCACAGTCAGAATCGGCTGCAGACAATGATCAGCTAGGGGAGGGGGGCATGGTTTGCGCTTTCAACACCACAGTAAAAGAGACTATGTAAATCTCGACAAACAGAAAATACATCCCTCCCTACCAAGTATTGAAGGCTTGGCAATCTCACTTTTTGTTGTTTTGTTACATGTCTCTTTCCATTCATCAATTGGCTGCTGCAGTTTGGATTGATTGATTTTTTTTGTCAGTTAAAATACATATACACAAACATTTTTAAAAGTGACCGGGATTTCAGAGTTTTCTTTAGGAAAATTTGGCACCGGACAACATCATTACTCACACATGCATTCCCCGTCACGCGCATGAGCGATTATTGGACTCAATCACCTCTGTCATTTCCTCCCCTATATCTGTTTGTTCCCCGCTTCAGCATTGATTGTCATATGTCCTTGTATACCCATGTGCTGATGCTGTTCCGATTAAATGTTTGACTCCCTGCTTCTCTACTCCAGCGTCTGTTCTTACAGTCTTACAGTGTCATTGTAGCAAAGTATTTATAAACTAAAAATCATATCTCTTAAGTTTCCTTTGTACAATAGGCAGGCCATAATTGATTTTGACCCAATAGACTTGGCATATTCCAACGTTCAAGGAGCTTTGCTTTGATTTGGTTATTTTGCCGAAAAACCTTTAGGCCTACACACATATACATATATATATATTGCCTAAACTTTTAGGCCTATATATATATATATATATATATATATATATATATATATGTAAGCATAAAGGTTTTTAGGGAAAATAACCAAAACAAAGCTCCTTGAAAGTTGGAATATGCCAGGTCTATTGGGCGAAAATCAAGTATGGCCAAAGGGGTGTTTAGCATCTCCAGTGGCTCCGCAAGCGGGTATTCTCCGGTGCTAGCCTGCTCTCCAGGCACCATAGCATGAGCCTTAAGCCACAGACTCTGGCCAAACTGGTGTTTCTAAAAAGGAATTCAAAGTCACTGTAGACTGAGCCTAATTGATAGACTATAATGATTTAATACAACAAAATGTTGTTTACATGTTGAGCGCTTAACCTCTACCAGCCTAGTGTGTCGCACTGGCAAATGCTTCACAATGTATTTCTTTATAGGCTATAGCGTCTGCTATACAGATATAGATGTACAGACAGAGGCTAATTCATACATTTTCGATCAGAATATGTTTTATAAAGATAAGCATTATAATGTTAGATTATAGGAGTAATTATGGTAGGTCTGAAACAGTCTTCCTCACCCCAAATTCAACTGTCGGAGTCAGTGCCGGGTTGCACTACCTTCATATCTTCACCTGCAGTAGCTAAAGCTTAATAATAGCCATATCATACCAAACCTTCATAAACGCCATTGTTTAGTTAAGTGATAATGCCAGAGAAGCCGGTGTTTGGAGGATATATTGGCAGAGGTGTTATTAGGTCCGAAACGAAGTCCAGGGACAGCAAACCGTATCCTTCAAACATCAGCTTCGAGGGCATTATTACTTTTATACAACGGGTTTCCAACATATTCAAATAATGATTTACATATTTATTCAAAATGTTATTTTGATACATTTATGCATACTATTCCATCATTCCACAACATATAGTCGCGACACTAATCTAGGGTTGCTAGAGACGCGACGCAGTCTTTCTGTTCTGTATCTATGGACGCGACCCAGTCTTTTTGCTCTATATCTATGGTCAGTCGTTCATTCTAAATGTTACATTGCCATACTGTCTGGCAACGTTCTTATCCCTTGCTTGCTAGCTAGCCAACTACGGCTAACTTACAGCCATGTCAAACAGTGCAGTCAGAATAACAGCAAAGTAGCTTCATTTGCTTAAACTGTTATCTAGTGACATTTATCTGGATGAACAACAATGAGGCGCGATTTCGGCATAGAAAATGTGTTCACTCGTCACGACACTGTTGTTCCGAAAAGCTAACCAACAACACAGCTACAGTAACACAATCACTTCAAACTGAAGCTGGAAAAACTGTAAATCATATGTTTCATTTAACCTTTATTCAATTGTCATTTTTTTGTATATATCCATCAAAATGATGCCAGCTGACTCACGATTTCGACTGGCTGACAAAGCCTGCCTGCCTGCCTCGTTCCGACACGTTACTATTGTCACACCCTGATCAGTTTCACCTGTCCTCGTTATTGTCTCCATCCCCTCCAGGTGTCGCTTGTTTTACCCAGTTTATTTATCCCTGTGTTGCCTGTCTCTCTGTCCTAGTTTCGTCTTGCATGTTTCCAAGTCAACCAGCGGTTTTCCGTTCGCCGGCTTTTTGCAGTCTCCTTTTTCTCGTCCTCCCGGTTTTGACCCTTGCCTGTTTTCCGGACTTTGTACCCGCCTGCCTGACCATTCTTCCTGCCTTGACAAAGAGCCTGTCTGCCACTGTACCTCCTGGACTCTGATCTGGTTTTGACCTTTTTGTCTGTCCACGACCATTCTCTTGCCTACCCCTTTGGATTATTAAACATTGTAAGACTCCAACCATCTGGGTCTCCCGTGTCTGCATCTGGGTCTTGCCTTGATAATTATGGGACAGCAGGAGAATGCATTGTCAACATCTGCAGGCATTGTCAACATCTGCAGGACCTAAGGACAAATACAGTACATTCAGAAATTATTCAGACCCGTTGACTTTTTCCAAGTTCCTCATCAATCTACACACAATACCCCATAATGACAAAGCGAAACCAGGTTTTAGACATTTTGGCAAAATGTATTTAAAAAACTTTTTTATTTATTTTTATTTAGATCCTTTGCTATGTGGCTCGAAATTGAGCTCAGGTGCATCCTGTTTCCATTGATCATCCTTGAAATGTTTATACAAGTTGAGTAGAGTCCACCTGTGATAAATTCAATTGATTGGACATGATTTGGAAAGGCACAACCCTGTCTATATAAGGTCCCACCGTTGACATGTCAGAGCAAAAACCAAGCCTTGACCTCGAAGGAATTGTCCTGAGCAATCGGGGGAGAAGGGCCTTGGTCAAGGAAGTGATCAAGAACCCGATGGTCACTCTGACAGCGCTCCAGAGTTCCTCTGTGGAGATGGGAGAACCTTCCAGCATCATGCAGTGGGGATGTTTTTTCAGTGGCAGGGACTGGGAGACAAGTCAGGATTGAGGAAAGATGAACGGTGCAAAGTACAGAGAGATCCTTGATGAAAACCTGCTCTAGAGCACTCAAGACCTCAGACTGGGGCAAAGGTTGACCTTCCAATAGGACAACAGCCCTAAGCACACAGCCAAGACAACACAGGAGTGGCTTCAGGACAAGTCTCTGAATGTCCTTGAGTGGCCCAGCCAGAGCCCGGACAAGAATGAGAGAAACTCCCCAAATACTAGTGTGCCAAGCTTGTAGCATCATATCCAATACTCAAGGCTGTAATTGCTGCCAAAGATGCTTTAACAAAGTACTGAGTAAAGGGTCTGAATAATTATGAAATTAGATTTTTTTTTTCCCAAAGGTGTCACCATAAATTCCAGTTTATTCTTCAGGGATTCATTTTAATTTTGTAGAATTGTAGTACACTCTGTGAATAACCTACACTGCTCAAAAAAATAAAGGGAACACTAAAATAACACATCCAAGATCTGAATGAATGAAATATTCGTATTAAATACTTTTTTCTTTACATAGTTGAATGTGCAGACAACAAAATCACACAAAAATTATCAATGGAAATCAAATTTATCAACCCATGGAGGTCTGGATTTGGAGTCACACTCAAACTGAAAGTGGAAATCCACACTACAGGCTGATCCAACTTTGATGTAATGTCCTTAAAACAAGTCAAAAGGAGGCTCAGTAGTGTGTGTGTTCTCCACGTGCCTGTATGACCTCCCTACAACTCCTGGGCATGCTCCTGATGAGGTTGCGGATGGTCTCCTGAGGGATCTCCTCCCAGACCTGGACTAAAGCATCCGCCAACTCCTGGACAGTCTGTGGTGCAACGTGGCGTTGGTGGATGGAGCGAGACATGATGTCCCAGATGTGCTCAATTGGATTCAGGTCTGGGGAATGGGCGGGCCAGTCCATAGCATCAATGCCTTCCTCTTGCAGGAACTGCTGACACACTCCAGCCACATGAGGACTAGCATTGTCTTGCATTAGGAGGAACCCAGTGCCAACCGCACCAGCATATGGTCTCACAAGGGGTCTGAGGATCTCGGTACCTAATGGCAGTCAGGCTACCTCTGGCAAGCACATGGAGGGCTGTGCGGCCCCCCAAAGAAATGCCACCCCACACCATGACTGACCTACCGCCAAACTGGTCATGCTGGAGGATGTTGCAGGCAGCAGAACGTTCTCCACGTTGTATCCAGACTGTCACGTCTGTCACGTGTTCAGTGTGAACCTGCTTTCATCTGTGAAGAGCACAGGGCGCCAGTGGTGAATTTGCCAATTTTGGTGTTCTGTGGCAAATGCCAAACATCCTGCACGGTGTTGGGCTGTAAGCACAACCCCTACCTGTGGACGTCGGCCCTCATACCACCCTCATGGAGTCTGTTTCTGACCGTTTGAGCAGACACATGCACATTTGTGGCCTGCTGGAGATCATTTTGCAGGACTCTGGCAGTGCTCCTCCTGCTCCTCCTTGCACAAAGGCGGAGGTAGCGGTCCTGCTGCTGGGTTGTTGCCCTCCTACGGCCTCCTCCACGTCTCCTGATGTACTGGCCTGTCTCCTGGTAGCTCCTCCATGCTCTGGACACTACGCTGACAGACACAGCAAACCTTCTTGCAACAGCTCGCATTGATGTGTCATCCTGGATGAGCTGCACTACCTGAGCCACTTGTGTGGATTGTAGACACCGTCTCATGCTACCACTAGAGTGAAAGCACCACCAGCATTCAAAAGTGACCAAAACATCAGCCAGGAAGCATAGGAACTGAGAAGTGGTCTGTGGTCACCACCTGCATAACCACTCCTTTATTGGGGGTGTCTTGCTAATTGCCTATAATTTCCACCTGTTGTCTATTCCATTTGCACAACAGCATGTGAAATTTATTGTTAATCGGTGTTGCTTCCTAAGTGGACAGTTTGATTTCACAGAAGTGTGATTGACTTGGAGTTACATTGTGTTGTTTAAGTGTTCCCTTTATTTTTTGAGCAGTGTATATAACTTTCAAATGTCTTCCTTCATAAACAGGTGCATGGTGGAGATGGAAAGAAAACCGTGGCTAAGCAATATGAGGCTACCTAATATCACAACCCCATCATGACCCCCATCTCCCAGTTTATCCTAAAAAAATGAAACTCCATCGCCCACCGTTTGATCCTAATAAACAACACCCCAACTACCACAGTTTGATGTTTAGTGTGTTTTCTGAGGGGTGACATCAACTAGGGGCATTTAGTAAAGCAGTAGTTCCAAAACCTGTTTGGGCAGTTGGCCATCATACCATTGTCTTCCTGAAGTTAGGACTGGGTCAATGCATTTTACCAACTGAGAGCATCGGAACATCAAGATGTTGGGCTATTGAACAGCTAGATATCTTGGAAGTAATAGGCTACATTAGGTGCTGTTAAGCAAACCTCATCCCAAAATGGGTCCCAACCAGGTATCTGGCTACGTAGAAAGACACCCACCCCTGTGTTGACATTTTGAGCACCATCATCTCCAGTGCAAGATATTTCACACACGATGCTATGATTGACCCTTCATGCTCAACTCTGCACATATCCGCCATGGCCGGAAATAGACCAAATTGACGTTGTTTGTGATATAATTGACTCGTCAATCCATTGAAATTGTGTCCTCAATCTAATACTAAAATTAACAATTTTGTTGGACTTCTTTAGCTCCAGTAAGATTGCTAGCTGAATCAAACATTGTTTGGTGGCCCCTTTGCTCATCTCACCAGACAAAAATGGCAACCTTTGTGCATCTTCTTGTGCCATTTTCCAGTTTCAAAACAAATATCCAACACGTGAGAGAGTTGGAAATGTACATGTACATTTTAGTAAATGTTGTTATCCAGAGTGACTTACAGGAGCAATTAGGGCTAAGTGCCTTGCTCAAGGGTACATCGATTCATTTTTCATCTATTCGGCTCGGGGATTCTAACCAATGTTTTGGTTATTGGCCCAACGTTCGTAACTGCTAGGCTTTATATACCACTAACATCCGGAGATATGGTATGTTATAACAAACAATCTCCAGACGCCAGTCAGTTAAGATTTACAACATAATCTAAAACACACTGGATAAAATATACACCAATCAAGCATATCAACAGAAAAAGCAACGCATCTAACTCAGGGCAAGTTTATAGATGATGAAGCCATTTGGAAAGACATTAGATTGTTTCTATTTATAATAGCAATAAGGCACCTCACCCCTAAGTATAAACATCAGATGGCGCTGGTCTGCTTTCACACACAACCTTTACTTTAACCTATTATCTTGAGTGTGGTTTAAAACCACCACTAGGAGACAGCAATCAGTTACATAAAGACTGGAAACAAATTATCCGTTTTAGTGTTTGCCGGAGCACTACACAGCTGATTCAAATAACCAACGCATCATCAAGATTTATTATTTGAATCAGCGGTGTAGTGTAAAAACAAAACGTGCCCCCAGGGGGATCCCAGGACCCTGTTTGGGAAACCCTGAAGTAGGATATAAGGAGAGCCCATCGAACATCAGAACAAGTTATCTGGAGGGTTAATCTTGGATCAAAAGTTAAGATGTTGAAGTCCATAGTCCATTGCTGTGCCTATTCTGCCTATTTACATCATTTAAGCACAATTTTTTTAATGATATCCATTTCCGCAGCAAATTCAATACAAGTCCATATCTGTCTCTGTCCTAAAACTGAATAGAACTGCAGGTAGCCAGCCTAACATTACGAGCAAAAGTATTGGTTGCTCCTGACTATTCATAACCAATAAGCGCAGTGTTGCTATACCTTATCTCTGCATTGGTTGGCGGACACGGCTGTCAATTTGTCTCCAGCCGAAGTACAATGTGGTTCTGTGTAATTACGTCAAACTCCGCCTGGGAACTGCGCGCTTAAAAACATTGCGTCTGCACGATTGCCAGGACTGGAGAGGAAATTTACCTAGAAAGAAATGCAAAGACGGATTTAGGTTTGGCTTTGCTACGAGGAAAACGAGGAGGCGCGATTTTTTTAAGTGATCAACATATTTTTCATATATTCAAAGGTAAATCCTTGCATATATATATATATATATATATATATGGTTGAATATGCTGTTTTAATTGAATTGCCCATTGTAGTTCAGAATGTTGCAAGCTGGTTGTTTATGTTGCGGGCATGGATGGGATGACGAGATCTGCAGTGAAGCTGGTTGTTATTATTATTACACATTACGCGTGGCCTGATCCTGCGCCACCAGCAGCCGCAGGCAGAAATACGATATGAGAACATCGAGTGCGTGATCATAATACTGCCTGCTGACAATATCATCATATGTATTGGTGTAGCGCAAGGTATATTTGCAGTTTTATAGCTAATATCATGCTATCTAACACATTTCGGAACGAGGCTGGGAAAATTGTGCTGTTTTCGAGCTAATTTCCAGCTAGTCTATACATTTTTCCATGAGGCTGAGAGACAATGTTGAACTTTTTAAACTAATTTCATGTCATTCAAAAAAATATCATGCTATCTGGGGGACCCGACCTCCGGTGGAATAGCAACCCTGGGTCTGCGGTGGTGTGTGCTATGCCAGTGAACATGTCTACGTCATGTTTATTATTGCTTCTGTATTGGGTGTTGAATCGCCTGTTGCCTAGTCCTCTAGTTGACCGTTGTCAAATTATGTATTTGCATGTATCCTATAGACAACTGGCGCTAATAGACTCGTGTTGCCTTAACATAGCACTTCAACTCCTCTATAGGACTCTTCAAAGTGTGACGCTAAAAGCCAATGCTGAGTAAATACTTTTTTCTGCATCATAATGTAAAGACAGATGTTGTCTCGAATAATCACATGTTACTCTACACACAAGACATAATTTTGGATCATGTAACACACTCATGAACAAGGTGTGTATGTGCCTACACAGGTGTGTGTATGTTGAATCAACTTCCTTGCATTGCCAAACCGAGGCATCCCCACCAACTGTGGTGGCTAAAGGTCTGCCCTATATACTGTGATCCAGGCAGCCACTGTCTCTGACCAGATTCATATGTGCAAATACACAAGCCCCCCCCAATCAGACACACACACACACACACACACACACACACACACACACACACACGTGACACCTGGACACATGATCAGATAAGGGGATTTGAGATTTGGTCTGTTGCTGTCAGTGATGTAATGCATCACTATGCTGTCTGTTGCCACTGAATGAGAGAGAGAGCAGAAACTACATAAAGCCTCCTATTGGAGCTGTGGGTCTGTGTGCTATGAAAGACAACTAGGGCCGCAAACACAAGGACGCATGCTCCCCAGTCCATCCATCCGTCTCGCTCTCTTTCTCTCTGTCTCTCTCTCTGTCCCCTGGCTGCTATCACGATCATCGTCCCTCTCTGTACGACAGAGCGACCGCAGCAGCTCCTCTCCGGTTACGTAAGCAAGGTTGTTGTTTTTATACCAGCGAGGACCTTTTGGCTGGTAAGTGATGTGGCATGTAGTGTGGCAGACTATACCAATACCAGACAGCTCAGAACATCAGCCTTCAGGGGCGAGGCTGAGGGGCAGACAGAAACAGGAGAAGGTGATTATGATGATGATGTCAGAAAAACACGGCAGCAGTTTTTGCAAGCTCAGGCAGCATTGGCGGATCCCATCCCTGTTATCTTTGGAGAATTATTTGACCGGGTCCGGGTTAGTCTTTTGGACTTATTCATAGCTGTCTTAGGTTTTCTTCTGTGACATGAAACAAAGAGGCTTTGGTGCAAAGAAGGGTAGAGCCTCCGCTTGCTGTGTTGTTGTTGTTGTTCTAGTGGATGCATTTAGTCTACAAACAAATGATGGGTCTTGAGCGAGATCCTTTTCTAGATGAGCGCATCAAAAGATGATCTGGTTTATGAAAATGAGTGGAGGATTCTTCAAAGTGTCAGTCAGCCTCTCACCTAAGAAACAACCGGTGCAACAGATGAGTTGAACTATAAAATGTTAGATACAAGTGATTATATTCACCTGCTATTTCTATATCTGTTACTCTCTTTCTGTGCATATGTCACATGGAGACGTAATTAAGCAATAAGGCCAGAGGAGGTGTGGTATATGGCCAATAGACCACTGTTTAGGGCTGTATCCAGGCACTCCGTGTTGCATTGTGTGTAAGAACAGCCCTTAGCTGTGGTATATTGGCCATATACCACAAACCCTGAGGTGCCTTATTGCTATAATAAACTGGTTACCAATGTAATTAGAGTAGTAAAAATAAATGTTTTGTCATACCTGTGGTATATGGTCTGATATACCACGGCTGTCAGCCAATCAGCATTCAGGGCTTGAATCACCCCGTTTATAATATCTCTTAACTGAGAGACCTGGACAAATTATTTTCCATATCTGAAATGTAGGGTGGAAAATCATTACTGATAGAGGTGATTTGGAAGGCTAAATTGATTTATGCAGACAAGGCGGTCTCCGTTTGTAATGCATACGAAACTCCGCTCTCATTTCATCTCTCAAGTAACTGACATGCATTGGAAAAGCTTGGGAATGGATCCTTTGGAAGGAAAGTGAGTCAGAAGGCATCTCTTTCACAATACTTGATTTCCCCAAATTAACATATATCAACTCTGCTGTGTAAGTGTGTGTTTCTATGTGGGTGAGGCGTGCTTGTGTGATATCCCCATGAGACAGAAATAGACCTAGGTAATCTAACCACCCGCTACAGAGTGTGGTTGACTCGTTATCCATTAGCCACAGAACATATTGGATTCATAGAGTACATCACTGCTTTGACAGTTAACTGTAACTAAATACATCAGATCTGTATTTAGCTCCATATTTCAAGATTATATCAGGACAGTCCTTGAACCTGCCAGATAACAGATATACATGTCTCTAACCAAGGCTGTTTGACTAGATGAACCTCATTGCTCCCTCATCGCAACCTTATTTACTGCAAGGTTGAGGTCAAGTTCCCATTCCGATATTCCTTAATGCGTTTCAAGGAGGTAAATGTGGAATTGGAATTAAGTTTACTTCCTCAATTGACTGAATTGAAAGGGAATTGACCACAACCCTGGTTTAGAGTAACAACCTGTTCCTAATTGGAGTCTATGGAGATTGTGGCGATTACTTCGATATGTGCTAAACTCTGCTTTAGGCTCATCCTCACATGTTTGTCCTAGAATGACAGGGAGAAAGGAAAGACTTTGGGGTTAAAGTGTGTGTGGGCAAGACCTTTTTGAGTGGTCTCTTTATGCCCCGGTCCCACACTGTTGGCTCAGAGACAGAAGCCGACAGAGAAAACAAGGGGACGTCTTAAAGGCTTATAGCACACAGCCTTTCCCTTACAAGCCTCTTTCTGTTAACTGTCTAAAGTTCAATTATTTTTAGGCTACTGCGTCTCAGTATAATGATCATGAGATCACAGTCTATGCTTAACTCCGTATAGAATGCCTGACATTTTTCATCTATCATAGGCTACATACTGTACAAATTCATGCTCCACTGCAAAGTAATTTGCCTACTGAACATTAATTCATATGCAGAGAACAAATGGAGGCTAACCGATTTTTGGATCTTACAGTGTGTAAAGATAGACAATGATATGCAGCAAGGCACTCAAGTTAAAATCTCTTTATATCCACACATGGATTATCCTGGACCCAGATCTGTTTGTGCTGTGTTGCCAACAACCTACACAGCGATTAGGTAAAAAAAAAAAAAAGGTTTTGACTATAGACCACCTTCATCAGTGTTTATCTCCTGTGCTCCGCTTCACCAGGTGTGTGCCTCCCGCCCCGCCCCCACCACGGCCCTTACCTGTGTGTTGCGGTGCTTCCCCTGCGAGCCTAGCTGGGCCGGCAGCCCTTTCCTGCACCGCCCCCCCACCCCGCCCCACCCTATGGTCAGGATGACACGCTCCAAGACCTTCCAGGCCTACCTGCCCAGCTGCCACCGAACTTACAGCTGCATCCACTGCAGAGCACACCTGGCTAACCACGACGAGCTCATCTCCAAGGTGAATACTGACTGTTTAACATACCGACCACAACCGTCCATCCCCTAATAATGCTGCTTGCTCTAATAGTGTTTCCCTCGATCTATTCCACATTTCCTTTAAAGAGCCACTGAACACCCCTAAAGGCACATGTTTATCTGTTGCTCATTAGAAATATTAGATTTTATTCTTGGAGGTGTGTTTCCTGACCGATTCCACGTTTTGGTTAATCAGATACTAGACGCAGAAGCGTATTTCACTTTCCTCAAAAACCCCAGAATGGATCTAAGATAATGACATATTTCTTGAGTTAAGTTTGACGTTTTTACAGGGGATGTTTTAGTTGCACAATTTTACATCTAACTAAGTTGTTTGGTGCAGTATTTCTCAAGTTAAAAAAATGCGTAACCTGCTGTCTTATGTAAGCAGTCGGAGCTGCTGGGCAGGTCTGTCTCACTGTCTATGCTGCTATTGGATACAGAGCAATCACCGCAGCTGTTCACCCCATGTTAGTGGGCAAAAGGACATCATCATTTACCCATTGTGACTCACGGATGTTCTTAACTCCCTTTACACGAGACTTCCTTCAAAACCAAAATCATCCTATTTCCACTTTGTAGTCAATTTGGACACTAGAATAACTGTTTCTGACTCATATCAATGCCACATAGGCCGTTTTCAAGGAGGTTTGTTGCTTTTTAAAGACTGTCACACTTTGAAGCCCAGCACCTGGGTGGTGCTCATTAGGGCATACAACTGAAAACGTTTTCAAATGTTTTAAAACAGAACATTTGTTTCTTGTTTGACACGTCCAGGTAGACACTCTGTTTTCTTCTGTTTTGTGCCTAATGAACTTGACCCTGATTCTACTAAGCAAGGGTTTGGTGATCAGCTGAATCAGGTATGTAAGGGAAACTGCCCTAATGTGCAAGTCATTCCCAAGAGAGCGCATGGGAGAACACGCTACTGTTGGGCTCCAGGGCTTACTTCAAAGATGTCCATCTCAACATGACTTTCCTGGTTAAATAAAGGATGACCTGTATAAATACTGTAGTTTTTATAGATTAATTTGAACTTTCAGTGCATTGCACTGTAATAACTAGAAAGGTATTGAGTGCTGGCTGCAGCTGTCTTAAAGCGCTGCTGGCAGACTCCTTCACACTTGGACCTAGTATTACAGCTGACGCTGCACTTTCAGACTGAAAACGAGCGTACCGAGCCTCTGTCGCTCATTTCACCGCCATCTTACTTCTACAGCTTGTGTGTTTGAATATGACTTTTTCCATGTGCTACACTATGTGAAGTCAACCCTCACCTGTACAAAATCACATGGGTCTGTCAGTCTTAATTTAAAGGCTAAATCTGGGATATTTCCTGCTGTTCAATGATCATGTCAATGAAGTGGCTTTAATGCTGACTGCTGAGGATACTCCTCCTCCTTTTTAACCTACTCGTCTTCTTCTCCTGCAGTCTTTCCAGGGGAGCCAAGGCAGAGCTTATTTGTTCAACTCAGTGTGAGTATCAGTGTGTCTGCATGTAGTTACAGTACAGCCATGATCCAGTCCTCAGCCCGCGAGCACAATCACAATGAAGATGATCATTTCTACTGTATGAGCATGGTCCCTATCTAGCTCAGTATGAAGTGCCTTTTGGGTAATATCTAGTGTGTGAGTGGGTGTGTTATGACTCAGTATAGACAGGCAACCTTTACGAATCGAACAGCTTATGAGCTTGCTTTCTCTCTCGCTCTCAGGGTGAACGTGGGGTGCGGGCCGGCGGAAGAGAGGGTCTTGCTCACGGGGCTGCATGCTGTGGCAGATATCTACTGTGAGAACTGCAAGACAACTCTGGGTTGGAAATATGTGAGTGTAAGAGTGTTTACGTGTCAGAGGATGTTAGAGCTGTATCTAGAGTTAGAGAGGATAGGCACATTATTACCTTCATTAATAATACCTTTATTAGCATATAAGATCGTTGTAGGATTGAAACGCTGTGAACTAATAAAGGTTTTGGAACAATTGCGTGCATGTTATCGTATTGACATGGATGTGTTCTGGTCTTAATTTTTTTTACTATTTTGGGCCCATTATTCCTACCTTAAGTGTAACATTACAGTACATAGGCTGACTCAGTAAAGGGATTCCTTGCAGTTTCAATCTTGATCTGAGGGGCATATTTCTCATGATGTAGGGCTATATATTTTCCAAGTACTCAATCAACTTGACCTCCTTCTTCTAGTTCAGAGATGGTGGCCATTCATGATGGACCAGAGCTGGGCTGTCCACACTGAGAACTGTAGTGATTCAAGACCAGTTGACCAGCAACAAGAACAACAGCTTATCCAATCACAAATTAGACAAAGGGTTAGAATTAATTCAAAATAAAAATCTGTTTTTATGTATCGAGACTAAGTAGGCCCTATATCATGTTGCCTGTATAATTAAGTAATAAGGCCCGAGGTGGTGTGGTATATGGCCAATATACCATGGCTGAGGACTGTTCTTGGGGACAATGCAAAGCGGAGTGCCTGGACACAGCCCTTAGCCGTGTAATATTGTCCATGTACCACAAACCCCTGAGGTGCCTTATTGCTATTAAAAATGGGTTACCAATGTAATTAGAGCAGGAAAAACAAATGTTTTGTCATACCCGTGGTATACGGTCTGATATATTACGGCTGTCAGCCAATCAGCATTCAGGGTTCAAGCCACCCAGTTTATAATGTAGCCTATATACAGTGCATTCGGAAAGTTTTCAGACACCTTTACTTTTCCCACATTTTGTTACATTACAGCCTTATTCTAAAATTGAGGAAAAACATTGATGTCATCAATCTACACACAAAACCCATTAAATCACAAAGCGAACACGTTTTTAGAAATGTTTGAAAATATTTTACAAATAAAAAAAACATACCTTATTTACATTTTTTTAATTTGACCTTTATTTAACTAGGCAAGTCAGTTAAGAACAAATTCTTATTTTCAATGACGGCCAAGGAACAGTGGGTTAACTGCCTGTTCAGGGGCAGAACGACAGATTTGTACCTTGTCAGCGTGGGGATTTGAACTTGCAACCTTCCGGTTCCTAGTCCAAAGCTCTAACCATGAGGTCAAAGGAATTGTTCATAGAACTCAGACAGGATTGTGTCAAGGCACAGATCTGGGGAAGGTTGAAGGTCCCCAAGAACATAATGGCCTCCATCATTGTTAAATGTAAGAAGTTTGGAACCACCAAGATTCTTCCTAGAGCTGTCCCCCCGGCCAAACTGAGCAATCGGGGGAGAAGGGCCTTGGTCAGGGAAGTGACCAAGAACCCAAGGGTCACTCTGATTGAGCTCTGGAGTTATTCTGTGGAGATGGGAGAACCTAACAGAAGGACAACCATCTCTGCAGCACCACCAATCAGGACTTTATGGTAGTGGCCAGACAGAAGCCACTCATCAGTAAAATACACATGACAGCCTGCTTGGAGTTGGCCAAAAGGCCCCTAAAGGACTCTGACCATGAGAAACAATATTCTCTGGTCTGATGAATCCAAGATTGAACTCTTTGGCCTGAATGCCAAGCTTCACGTCTGGAGGAAACCTGGAACCATTCCGACGGTGAAGCATGGTGGTGGCAGCATCATGCTGTGAGGATGTTTTTCAGCGGCAGGGACTGGGAGACTAGTCAGGATCGAGGGAAAGATGAAGGGAGCAAAGTACAGAGAGATCCTTAATGAAAACATGCTCAGGATCTCAAACTGGTTCGAAGGTTCACCTTCCAACAGGACAACGTCCCTAAGCACACAGCCAAGACAATGTAGGAGTGGAATTCCCATTCTTCTCTGCAGATCCTCTCAAGCTCTGTCAGTTTGGATGGGGAACGTTGCTGCACAGCTATTTTCAGGTCTCTCCAGAAATGCTTGATCAGGTTCAAGTCCGGGCTCTGGCTGGGACTCTAAAGGACATTCAGACTTATCCCGAAGCCACTCCTTGGTTGTGTGCTTAGGGTCGTTGTCTTGTTGGAAGGTAAACCTTCGCCCCAGTCGGAGGTTGTGAATGCTCTGGAGCGGATTTTCATCAAGGATCTCTCTGTATATATTTTATTTTTGAGATTCTTCAAAGTAGCCACCCTTTGCTTTGATGACAGCTTTGCACACTTGGCATTCTCTCAACAAGCTTCATGAGGAATGCTTTTCCAACAGCCTTGAAGGAGTTCCCCCATATGCTGAGCACGTGTTGGCTGCTTTTCCTTCACTCTGCGGTCCAACTCATCCCAAACCTTCCCAATTGGGTTGAGGTCGTGTGATTGTGGAGGCCAGATCATCTTATGCAGTACTCCATCACTCTCCTTCTTGGTCAAATAGCCCTTACACAGCCTGGAGGTGTGTTGGGTCATTGTCCTGTTGAAAAACAAATGATAGTCCCACTAAGCGCAAACCAGATGGGATGGCGTATCGATGCAGAATGCTGTGGTAGTCATGAGGGTTAAGTGTGCCTTGAATTCTAAATGAATCAGACAGTGTCACCAGCAAAGCACACCCTCACCATTCCACCACCTCCATGCTTCATGGTGGGAACCACACATGCAGAGATCATCCGTTCACCTACTCTGCGTCTCACAAAGACATGGAGGTTTTAACCTAAATTTGGACTCAGTCCAAAGGACAGATTTCCACCGGTCTAATGTCCATTGCTCGTGTTTCTTGGCCCAAGCAAGTCTCTTCTTCTTTTTGGTGTCCATTAGTAGTGGTTTCTTTGCAATAATTCGACCATGAAGGCCTGATTTACGCAGTCTCGTCTGAGCTGTTGATGTGTCTGTTACTTGAACTCTGAAGCATTTATTTGGGCTGCAATCTGAGGTGCAGTTAATTCTAATGAACTTATCCTCTGCCGCAGAGGTAACTCTGGGTCTTCCTTTCCTGTGGCGGTTCTCATAAGAGCCAGTTTCAACATAGCCCTTGATGATATTAGCGACTGCACTTGAAGATTTCAAAGATTTGAATTTTTCCGGATTGACTGACCTTCATGTCTTAGTAATGAGGGACTGTTGTTTCTCTTTGCTTATTTGAGCTGTTCTTGCCATGATATGGACTTGGTCTTTTACCAAATACTGCTATCCTCTGTATACCACCCCTACCTTGTTACAACACAACTGATTGGCTCAAACACATTAAGAAAGAAAGAAATTCCACAAATGAACTTTTAACATGGCACACCTGTTAATTGAAATGCATTCCAGGTGACTACCTCATGAAGCTGGTTGATAGAAGGCCAAGAATGTGCAAAGCTGTCAAAGGCAAAGGGGGGCTCCCTTGAATAATCTAAAATATGTTTTGATTTGTTTTAATGTTTTGTTTTTTTGGTTACTACATGAGTCCATATGTGTTATTTCATAGTTGTAATGTCTTCTCTATTATTCTACAATGTAGAAAATAGTAAAAATAAAGAAAAACCCTTGAATGAGTAGGTGTCTAAACGTTTGACTAGTTTTGTGTGTGTGTAATAAATATATAAACTAAGCAAAAAAAATAAACGTCCCTTTTTCATGACCCTGTCTTTCAAAGATAATTCATAAAGATCCAAATAACTTCATAGATCTTCATTGTTAAGTGTTTAAACACTGTTTCCCATGCTTGTTCAATGAACCATAAACAATTAATGAACATGCACCCGTGGAACGGTCGTTAAGACACCAACAGCTTACAGACGGTAGGCAATTAAGGTCACAGTTATGAAAACTTAGGACACATAAAGTGGCCTTTCTACTGACTCTGAAAAACACCAAAAGAAAGATGCCCAGGGTCCCTGCTCATCTGCGTGAACGTGCCTTACGCATGCTGCAAGGAGGCATTAAATTGCAATGTCCGTACTGTGAGACGCCTAAGATAGCGCTACAGGGAGACAGGACGGACAGCTGATCGTCCTCGCAGTGACAGACCACATGTAACAACACCTGCACAGGATCGGTACATCCAAACATCACACCTGCGGGACAGGTACAGGATGGCAACAACAACTGCCCGAGTTACACCAGGAACGCACAATCCCTCCATCAGTGCTCAGACTGTCCGCAATAGGCGGAGAGAGGCTGGACTGCGGGCTTGTAGGCTTGTTGTAAGGCAGGTCCTCACCAGACATCACCGGCAACAACGTCGCTTATGGGCACAAACCCACCGTCGCTGGACCAGACAGGACTGGCAAAAAGTGCTCTTCACTGACGAGTCGCGGTTTTGTCTCACCAGGGGTGATGGTCAGATTCGTGTTTATCGTCGAAGGAATGAGCGTTACACCGAGGCCTGTACTCTGGAGCGGGATCGATTTGGAGGTGGAGGGTCCGTCATGGTCTGGGGCGGTGTGTCACAGCATCATCGGACTGAGCTCGATGTCATTGCAGGCAATCTCAACGCTGTGCGTTACAGGGAAGACAACCTCCTCCCTCATGTGATACCCTTCCTGCAGGCTCATCCTGACATGATCCTCCAGCATGACAATGCCACCAGCCATACTGCTCGTTCGGTGCTTGATTTCCTGCAAGACAGGAATGTCAGTGTTCTGCCATGGCCAGAAATGTCCGGGAACTTGCAGGTGCCTTGGTGGAAGAGTGGGGTAACATCTCACAGCAAGAACTGGCAAATCTGGTGCAGTCCATGAGGAGGAGATGCTCAGCAGTACTTACTATCTGGTGTGGCCACCAGCTGCATTGACTGTTACTTTACATTTTGAACCCCCCCCCCTCCCCCTGTGGAACTTGTTCAGTTTATGCCTCGGTTGTTGAATCGAGGCATAAAATATTTACACATGTTAAGTTTGCTGAAAATAAACGCAGTTGACAGTGAGATGAAGTTTTTTCGCTAAGTATGTATATATATATATATATATATATATATATAATATATATATTATATATACGCACAGAGAAATATAAATACATACATACATTTGAAGTCGGAAGTTTACATACACCTTAGCCAAATACATTTAAACTCAGTTTTTCACAATTCCTGAATTTTAATCATAGTAAAAATTCCCTGTCTGAGGTCAGTTAGGATCACCACTTTATTTAAAAAATGTGCAATGTCAGAATAATAGTAGAGAGAATGATTTATTTCAGCTTTTATTTATTTCATCACATTTTCAGTGGGTCAGAAGTTTACATACACTCAATTAGTATTTTCTAGCATTGCCTTTAAATTGTTTAACTTGGGTCAAACGTTTCGGTTAGCCTTCCACAAGCTTCCCACAATAAGTTGGTGAATTTTGGCCCATTCCTCCTGACAGAGCTGGTGTTACTGAGTCAGGTTTGTAGGCCTCCTTGCTCGCACACGCTTTTTCAGTTCTGCTCACAAAATTTCTACAGGATTGAGGTCAGGGCTTTGTGATGTCCACTCCAATACCTTGACTTTGTTGTCCTTAAGCTGTTTTTCCACAACTTTGGAAGTATGCTTGGGGTCATTGCCCATTTGGAAGACCCATTTGCGACCAAGCTTTAACTTCATGACTGATTTCTTGAGATGTTGCTTCAATATATCCACATAATTTTCCTTCTTCATGAAGCCATCTATTTTGTGAAGTGCACCAGCCCCTCTTGCAGCAAAGCACCCTCACAACATGATGCTGCCACCCCGCGCTTCACTGTTCTTCAGCTTGCAAGCATCCCTCTTTTTCCTCCAAACATAACGATGGTCATTATGGCCAAACAGTTATATTTTTGTTTCATCAGACCAGAGGATATTTCTCCAAAAAGTAAGATCTTTGTCCCCATGTGCCATTTGCAAACCGTAGTCTGGCTTTTTATGGCGGTTTTGGAGCAGTGGCTTCTTCCTTGCAGAGCGGCCTTTCAGGTTATGTCGTTATAGGACTCATTTTACTCTGGATATAGATACTTTTGTACCTGTTTCCTCCAGCATCTTCACAAGGTCCTTTGCTGTTGTTCTGGTATCGATTTGCACTTTTCGCATCAAAGTACGTTCATCTCTAAGAGACTAAAGAGGTGGCTGCGTGGTCCCATGGTGTTTATACTTGCGTGCTATTGTTTGTACAGATGAATGTGGTACCTTCAAGCGTTTGGAAATTGCTCCCAAGGATGAACCAGACATGTGGAGGTCTACAATTTTTTTTCTGAGTTCTTGGCGGATTTCTTTTGATTTTCCCACGGTGTCAAGAAAAGAGGCACAGAGTTTGAAGGCAGGCCTTGAAATACATTCACAGGTATACCTCCAATTGACTCAAATGATGTCAATTAGCCTATCAGAAGCTTCTAAAGCCATGACATTATTTACTGGAATTTTCCAAGCTGTTTAAAGGCACAGTCAACGTTAGTGTATGTAAACTTCTGACCCACTGGAATTGTGATACAGTGAATTAGAAGTGAAATAATCTGTCTGTAAACAATTGTTGGAAAAATTACTTATGTCATGCACAAAGTAGATGTCCTAACCGACTTGCTAAAACTGTAGTTTGTTATCAAGAAATTTGTGGAGTAGTAGAAAAATGAGTTTTAATGACTCCAATCTAAATGTATGTTAACTTCAACTGCGTATATATATATATATATGTGTGTGTGTGTGTATATATATATGTATGTGTGTGTGTGTGTATATATATATATATGTATGTGTATGTGTGTATATATGTGTATGTGTGTATATGTATGTGTATGTGTGTATATGTATGCATGTATGTATATGTATGTGTGTATATATATATGTGTGTATATGTGTGTGTGTGTGTGTGTGTGTGTGTGTGTGTGTGTGTGTGTGTGTGTGTGTGTGTGTGTGTGTGTGTGTGTCTATACACACACACACACGCACACACACACACACACACACACACACACACACACACACACACACACACACACACACACACACACACACACACACACATATACATATATACATATATACATACATATATATATATATATATATATATATATATATATATATATATATATATATATATATATATACTGCTCAAAAAATAAAGGGAACACTAAAATAAAACATCCTAGATCGGAATGAATGAAATATTCTTATGAAATACTTTTTTCTTTACATAGTTGAATGTGCTGACAACAAAATCACACAAAAATTATCAATGGAAATCAAATTTATCAACCCATGGAGGTCTGGATTTGGAGTCACACTCAAAATGAAAGTGGAAAACCACACTACAGGCTGATCCAACTTTGATGTAATGTCCTTAAAACAAGTCAAAATGAGGCTCATTAGTGTGTGTGGCCTCCTGGACTAAAGCATCCGCCAACTCCTAGACAGTCTGTGGTGCAACGTGGCGTTGGTGGATGGAGCGAGACATGATGTCCCAGATGTGCTCAATTGGATTCAGGTCTGGGGAACAGGCGGGCCAGTCCATAGCATCAATGCCTTCCTCTTGCAGGAACTTCTGACACACTCCAGCCACATGAGGTCAAGCATTGTCTTGCATTAGGAGGAACCCAGGGCCAACCGCACCAGCATATGGTCTCACAAGGGGTCTGATGATCTCATCTCGGTACCTAATGGCAGTCAGGCTACCTCTGGCGAGCACATGGAGGGCTGTGCGGCCCCCCAAAGAAATGCCACCCCACACCATGACTGACCTACTGCCAAACTGTTCATGCTGGAGGATGTTGCAGGCAGCAGAACGTTCTCCACGTTGTATCCAGACTGTCACGTCTGTCACATGTGTTCAGTGTGAACCTGCTTTCATCTGTGAAGAGCACAGGGCGCCAGTGGTGAATTAGCCAATCATAACACCCTCATGGAGTCTGTTTCTGACCTTTTGAGCAGACACATGCACATTTGTGGCCTGCTGGAAGTCATTTTGCAGGGCTCTGGCAGTGCTCCTTCTGCTCCTCCTTGCACAAAGGTGGAGGTAGCGGTCCTGCTGCTGGGTTGTTGCCCTCCTACGGCCTCTTCCACGTCTCCTGATGTACTGGCCTGTCTCCTGGTAGCGCCTCCATGCTCTGGACACTACGCTGACAGACACAGCAAACCTTCTTGCCACAGCTCGCATTGATGTTCCATCCTGGATGAGCTGCACTACCTGAGCCACTAGTGTGGGTTGTAGACTCCATCTCATGCTACCACTAGAGTGAAAGCACCGCCAGCATTCAAAAGTGACCAAAACATCAGCCAGGAAGTATAGGAACTGAGAAGTGGTGACCACCTGCAGAACCACTCCTTTATTGGGGGTGTCTTGCTAATTGCCTTGCTTAGTGTGATTGACTTGGAGTTACATTGTGTTGTTTAATGTGTATGTATAGTGCCCTGCGAAAGTATTCGGCCCCCTTGAACTTTGCGACCTTTTGCCAATTTTCAGGCTTCAAACATAAAGATATAAAACTGTATTTTTTTGTGAAGAATCAACAACAAGTGGGACACAATCATGAAGTGGAACAACATTTATTGGATATTTCAAACTTTTTTAACAAATCAAAAACTGAAAAATTGGTAGGTTTTTAGGTTAGGTTTAGTAAAGGTTAGCCACAGTTCAGGAGTCAGGCAGAAGTCATGAATGACTTCCACAGAGATTGTTACGCTGAACTTGTCCTGAACTGGGATTGGGGGCAAAGGTAAAAAAAAAAGGAACAGAGAGCTGCATTTGGAGATCACTGCCATTCTGCTAAGCCCATAGACAGCCCTATAAGCAAGATCAATGCCAAGTATAGTAGCTTAAAACCATGAGGAGTAGCCAAGTTTGATGAAACATGTAGGTAAGCTGGGTCTATTTAAAGCTCTGTCGTGCCAAAAGGGATGTGATTTGGCTGAAGAGCAGAAGACAGGCAGGATTATGACTATATATATATATATATATATATATTTATATACAGTGTCTTGCGAAAGTATTCGGCCCCCTTGAACTTTGCGACCTTTTGCCACATTTCAGGCTTCAAACATAAAGATATAAAACTGTATTTTTTTGTGAAGAATCAACAACAAGTGGAACGACATTTATTGGATATTTCAAACTTTTTTAACAAATCAAAAACTGAAAAATTGGGCGTGCAAAATTATTCAGCCCCTTTACTTTCAGTGCAGCAAACTCTCTCCAGAAGTTCAGTGAGGATCTCTGAATGATCCAATGTTGACCTAATTGACTAATGATGATAAATACAATCCACCTGTGTGTAATCAAGTCTCCGTATAAATGCACCTGCACTGTGATAGTCTCAGAGGTCCGTTAAAAGCGCAGAGAGCATCATGAAGAACAAGGAACACACCAGGCAGGTCCGAGATACTGCTGTGAAGAAGTTTAAAGCCGGATTTGGATACAAAAAGATTTCCCAAGCTTTAAACATCCCAAGGAGCACTGTGCAAGTGATAATATTGAAATGGAAGGAGTATCAGACCACTGCAAATCTACCAAGACCTGGCCGTCCTTCTAAACTTTCAGCTCATACAAGGAGAAGACTGATCAGAGATGCAGCCAAGAGGCCCATGATCACTCTGGATGAACTGCAGAGATCTACAGCTGAGGTGGGAGACTCTGTCCATAGGACAACAATCAGTCGTATATTGCACAAATCTGGCCTTTATGGAAGAGTGGCAAGAAGAAAGCCATTTCTTAAAGATATCCATAAAAAGTGTTGTTTAAAGTTTGCCACAAGCCACCTGGGAGACACACCAAACATGTGGAAGAAGGTGCTCTGGTCAGATGAAACCAAAATTGAACTTTTTGGCAACAATGCAAAACGTTATGTTTGCCGTAAAAGCAACACAGCTCATCACCCTGAACACACCAACCCCACTGTCAAACATGGTGGTGGCAGCATCATGGTTTGGGCCTGCTTTTCTTCAGCAGGGACAGGGAATATGGTTAAAATTGATGGGAAGATGGATGGAGCCAAATACAGGACCATTCTGGAAGAAAACCTGATGGAGTCTGCAAAAGACCTGAAACTGGGACGGAGATTTGTCTTCCAACAAGACAATGATCCAAAACATAAAGCAAAATCTACAATGGAATGGTTCAAAAATAAACATATCCAGGTGTTAGAATGGCCAAGTCAAAGTCCAGACCTGAATCCAATCGAGAATCTGTGGAAAGAACTGAAAACTGCTGTTCACAAATGCTCTCCATCCAACCTCACTGAGCTCGAGCTGTTTTGCAAGGAGGAATGGGAAAAAATGTCAGTCTCTCGATGTGCAAAACTGATAGAGACATACCCCAAGTGACTTACAGCTGTAATTGCAGCAAAAGGTGGCGCTACAAAGTATTAACTTAAGGGGGCTGAATAATTTTGCACGCCCAATTTTTCAGTTTTTGATTTGTTAAAAAAGTTTGAAATATCCAATAAATGTCGTTCCACTTCATGATTGTGTCCCACTTGTTGTTGATTCTTCACAAAAGAATACAGTTTTATATCTTTATGTTTGAAGCCTGAAATGTGGCAAAAGGTCGCAAAGTTCAAGGGGGCCGAATACTTTCGCAAGGCACTGTATGAGCTTTCAGAAGTTGCTTTTTTCATGTGTATGTATGTGCTTTCAGAAGTTGCTTTTTGTCCATCCCCAGTTTTATAATTGGAATGTGATACAAAACGAGGCAATGATGTGCTTTAGGACCATGCGTATGCCTCTGAGCGATCGGGTGGGCTGTTGAGTGTTTTTCCAACTGGATAAAAAAAACTTCTGTCCCCCCCACTTCTAAAAGCAGTTGCTCCCCTGTGTATATATATTTTAGTAATAGATGTGGACAGCTTTATATATTCACTGAAATATAATTGCACCTCCATGTTCAGTGCTTAGTAAAGGTGATATTTCTAGCAGCAGGTCAATGTGGAACACACAGCCACTCCACATACCAGCTGTCCCGTTTATCAGCATGGCTTTATGCCCATATGTGTGTGTGTGGGGTAGGTGGGGGGGTGGGGGGGTGGGGGTTGTTAAGACTCACACGCACACATACCTCACACGTCTGTCCAGATATAACGAAACGTGGGGCGAGTCCATTAATATCCCTGACACGGTTGTTTCTACACCGTCGTCGAGTTCCAGAGGCACTTGACTGAGTGGAATTCCAGAACGTGAAACCTGATAATGTCTCTGTGCTTGAATAGGAAAGACTAAACAGGATATTGAGATGTACAGTAAAAACACATTTGATTACATTTGTAATCATTTGTAATCTGCAGTGGCCTACAGCACTCCTTGCAATGCTCCATTATATAACTTAGTTCAGTAAGGTTGGAGGTGAAATCAGAGGACAGTGTTTTCAGTGGCAATGAGTGAAGTTTCTCATCCTGGAAAGCCTAATCTTCTCTCCCCTTTCCCTCCATCTCTCTCCCCTTTCCCTCCATCTCTCCCTCACCCTGTCTCTTCCCCCACCCTGACACTCCCCTACAGGAGCATGCCTTTGAGAGCAGTCAGAAGTACAAGGAGGGGAAGTTCATCATCGAGCTGGCCCACATGATCAAGGACAACGGCTGGGACTGAAAGACGAAGCGCCGTCCTTGACTCGGTTAGGGGTTGAATGGGGGTGGATGGGAGGGAAGGGGGTGAGTGTGTGACTTTGATTTACCATGGACCTCTGTCCTCCCCTCCTGTTGACACACCAGCAGCCTCCAGGGTGGAGGTAGTAGGGGAGTGTGTGTGTGTGGCTGTAGTAGCAGCCTGACCTGCCCCTCTGGGTTCTGTGTGTGTCTGGACTGGAGGAGGATGTCATTGGGGATGGATGGACACCACCAGACACACGCACAATGGCAAGCAAACACACACACGTGCACACACACAAACAAACAAACATGCATGTCCCAGACCAACATCCCAGCCTGATGTGTAGCTCTTCAGATGGAGAGCCAGGCCAAGGCCAGTGTTGTTGTGTTACTAACTATGTTAGGGCTGGCTGGCCTGCAGTGTGAGGAGAGACCAGGCCTTGGCAGGGTCAGTAGCCTTGTGTTAAAGAGTTGATGGGAGCTCTCGTCTGTATGTGAATGAGATGGCCTAAAATGATTATCCCCAAATCCATCTGATCTAATCCACCCAAGGCCGTGCCAGTTGGGACAATGATGAGGCCTCTGGGGGCTGGGTGAGGGAAGGGTTAAGGGAAGGAGGATGAGGGAGAGGGCAGGTCCTTATTCTGGATTCTAGTCCACCCTGGTTGTGAGTTTGTAGTAGCAGCTGGTTGCACAGCTGTGTGATCCACTCTAGGTTTCAGCGGCAGCAGTTGTTGTTGTGAGAGTCAGGATGATAGGGAGTGTGGAGGATTTAAGTCTAAACTCTGAGAAGAATCTGCTCAGTCAGTGTTTCGTCTTTCTCCATCATCCGTAGACGCCTGAAATCATGTCTTGTGATGTTTGGATCCTTCATGTGTTGTGTCTGATGTAAGTCAGGATACATTTACCATCACCACTATGGATTAAACTGAACATCTTTGACTTTTGAAGCTCTGACTTGAACAGGCTTGGAGATTGGTTCTAGTGGTTTGGCCACTGAAGCAGTTAGGATGTGGAGGCCTTTAGGAGATGCTTTTATGGCGTTCTGAAAGGTTGATGTTCTGAAGCTTTCTTTCAATCTGGGATGACAATAGCAGTTCATAGATTGTTACACACACTAATTTACTACCTGGCCCTCACTTAAAACACTGAACAGCAAAGCTGTACAGTGGACCTGTGGATTTTCTGAACAGAAGCCAACTAAGCAACACAAATAATCAAACTAACGTCCCTGGTTTCCACGGCAACTGACTGGCAGTCGAGACTTCCAGTCAGAGGCTGTAGACGTCCCTAGCACAACCAAAGAACCCACCCATCTACCATAAATTGACCAAACACACACACATAATATATATAAAAGATGTTTGCTTGGGTCAAAATGTTGCCAAACATGGGGTTGAGAATTGTTGTTAAAAGCCAAGGTTATGGATAGCCTTTCTCTTTTTGTGATATAATGCATTATGATTTTTGTAAATGACAGATCTTAATATACAGTGCCTTCGGGAAAATATTCAGACCCCTAGACTTTTCCCACATTTTGTTAGGTTCCAGCCTTATTCTAAAATGGATTACATTGTTTCCCCCCCTCATCAATCTACACACAATATCCCATAATGACAAAGCAAAGAGGTTTTCAGACATAGCTAATTTATTGAAAAAAATAATAATAAATTTGACAAAAGTATTCAGACCCTTTACTCAGTACTTTGTTGAAGCACCTTTTGGCAGGGATTACAGCCTTGAGTCTTCTTGGATGTGACGCTACAAGCTTGGCACACCTGTATTTGGGGAGTTAATCCCATTATTCTCTGCAGATCTTTCAAGCTATGTCAGGTTTGTTGGGGAGCTTTGCTGCACAGCTATTTCCAGGTCTCTCCAGAGATGTTCGGTCAGGTTTAAGTCCAGGCTCTAGCTGGGCCACTCAAGGACATTGAGACTTGTCCCGAAACGTTGTCTTGGCTGTGTGCTTAGGGTCGTTGTCCTGTTGGATGGTGAACCTTTGCCCCAGTCTGAGGTCCTGAGCACTCTGGAGCAGGTTTCATCAAGGATCTCTCTGTACTTTGCTCCGTTCAGCTTTGCCTCGACCCTGACTAGTCTCCCAGTCCCTGCCGCTGAAAAACATGCCCACAGCATGATTCTGCCACCACCATGCTTCACCGTAGGGATGGTGCCAGGTTTCATCAGACCAGAGAATCTTGTTTCTCATGGTCTCTGAGAGTCCTTTAGATGCCTTTTGGCAAACTCCAAGCGGGCTGTTGTGTTTTTTTACTGAGGACTGGGTCCTTCTGGCCACTCTACCATAAAGGCCTGATTGGTGGAGTGCTGCAGAGATGGTTGTCTTTCTGGAAAGTTCTCCCATCTCCACAGAAAAACTCTAGAGCTCTGTCTGTGACTATTGGGTTCTTGGTCACCTCCCTGATCAAGGCCCTTCTCCCCCGATTGCTCAGTTTGTCTGGGGAACCAGCTCTAGAGTCTCGGTGGTTCCAAACTTCTTCCATTTAAGAATGATGGAGGCACTGTGTTCTTGGGGACCTTCAATGCTGCAGAAATATTTTGGTACCCTTCCCCAGATCTGTGCCTTGACGCATTCTTGTCTCTGCGCTCTATGGACAATTCCTTCGACCTCATGGCTTGGTTTTTGCTCTGACATGCACTATCCATTGTGGGGCCTTTATATATAGACAGGTGTGTGCCTTTCCAAATCATGTCCAATGAATTGAATTTACCACAGGTGGACTCCAATCAAGTTGTAGAAACAGCTCAAGGATTATCAATGGAAACCGGATGCACCTGAGCTCAATTTCGAGTCTCAAGGCAAAGGGTCTGAATACTTATATAAATAAGGTATTTCTGTTTTGTATTTTTTTTATAAATTAGCAAAACTCTAACCTTTTTTCGCTTTATCATTATTGGGTATTGTGTGTAGATTGCTGAGGATTTGTACAAATTTAATCAATTTTAGAATAATGCTGTAATGTAACAAAATGTGGAAAAAGTCAAGGGGTTTGAATACTTTCCGAAGGCACTGTATACATAAATTATAATATATGTACATTTGTCTGTGTTACTAAATGTAAATAGTAATATGTATTGTCTCTTATCTATGATCGTTATATGATTTGGATACTTGCCATGCTTTCTCTGGTATAGCCCTCGTCGGTTGAACAATATTTACTACTTTTTTACTCTTTGAAAATGTTTCAATTTTAGTGTCTTTTGTAAAAGGAGGAGATAGGAGTGACAATATCATCGGAACTTGATCAATTAAAGCATCACCTTGATACCTGTATTGGATGTGTTCTGCGTGCTGTTGGCCTTGAATATACCACCATATGGTATCAAATATCAGGGTCCATGTTCCTTCTGTATAGAACAGAATATGATAGTGACAGAATATGATAGCCTAAGTATAGACCAGAGCTAGCTAGATATATATATATACACACACACAGCCATACACAATAGCTTACATCTAGTGTATATATATATTGTATATGGCTGTATATATAGCTCTGGTCTGTCTTTAGCCTATGTCACTATCATATTCTATGCTGATACACTGAACATATACAGTACCAGGTAAAAGTTTGGACACCCCTACTCATTTTAGGGTCTTTCTTTATTTTGACTATTTTCTACATTGTAGAATAATAGTGAAGACATAAACTATGGAAACACATGGAATCATGTAGTAACTAAAAAAGTGTTAAACTAATCTAAATATATTTTATATATTTGAGAATCTTCAAAGTAGCCACCCTTTGCCTTTGACAGCTTTGCGCGCTCTTGGCATTGTGTGTTATTTCATAGTTTTGATGTCGTCTTCACTATTATTCTACAATGTAGAAAATAGTAAAAATAGAGAAAAACCCTTGAATGAGTAGCTGTGTCCAATCTTTTGACCGGTACTATATTTATTTTTTTATCCAGTCAGATAAACACTCCTAACAGCCTACCCAACTGCTCGGAGGTGGCCGCATGGTCCTAAAGCACACTGTTGCCTCGTTTTGTATCACATTCCAATGATAAAACTCCAGGGACAAAAATGCAATTAAAGAATTTATGGGGGGAGACATGTCCCCCCGTCCCCAGTGAAAGTTGCACCCCTGGTAGTAGGCAACACAGTATCTTTACGAAGGCTGTGTGAGTGATACAGTATGGCTCACATACTTACAGTTCTGGGCTAATAGCTGACAGGCGCAATTGCTGCCACAGGTTAAACTAAGCAGCACCTGGGTGACGCAAATGCCTTGTGCTTCCTTTCTTTATTCATAGTACAGAATAACTCTATCCGTTTGTTTCATAACGCCACATTTATGGCCCATTGGTCTGAGGGTGTAAAGGCCAGGTCCAGACAGACAGACAGTGCACAACACCAGCTCCTACCACCGTACCACAGCTCCACAAAATAGCCTGCGCGGTTGCTAAGAGATAGGGCCCAATGAAAACACAGCAACATCTGCTGCAATGATCTAAGAGGCGGACCGGCCGGGCAGCGGAGCCCCTTCTCAGCCTGGCACCAAGCCTCCCCTGGAACCCCTCCTCCAGGGGAGACGAGTTGGAAGGGGAAGGAGAGAGAGAGGCGAGGGAGAAGAGAGTGAAAGGAGAGGGATAGCGAGGGAGAAGGGAGGGAGGAAAAGCATAGGAGAGGGTGATTGAGAAAGGAGGGTCTCGGTAAGAGATATACAGAAACAGACAATTTGCAGGTGTGACATCAGCCTACACACTCTCCCCTAAAATCTGTTCCCGTTTCAACTAAAACAGCATGGGTTGAGCTAAAATAATCACATTTGCTTTTGATGAGGCTGGAAGTGGTTATGTAGCCAGTCCTCAAGTACTGCTATAGATCAGGTGAAGCTGCCATTGTTTTTCCACTATAAATATATTGCTGCAAAGAAATCTCTATTAAAGTACACCAATAAGAAGAAGAGACTTGCTTAGGCCAAGAAACACAAGCAATGGACATTAGACCGACGGAAATCTGTCCTTTGGTCTTATGAGTCCAAATTTTAGATTTTTGGTTCCAACCACCATGTCTTATGTATATCCCTCCCACTTCTAAAACCAAAGTTGTACCCCTGCCTACTACACATACTGTACCACCCAATTACAGAAAGAGGATGCACACATCTGAAGAGGTTGAACGAATGATTGGACTTATTCATATAATTGTGTGATCATCACTTCCCTCGATCATCCCGTCAATCAGCCAGTCTTCTCCGTACAGACCACAGCCGATGCAGAGGGCGAGTTAGGACTCGCTTCCTGACATTTCACTGCTCCTACTGTTTCCCTGCCCCGGCCTGAGGACAGAAACCAACCCACACAGACTGTCTATAGAAGAGAAAGAAAACACAATGAATGTAGTTTACCCTTCTACTTAATTCATTGCCTTGATCGTTTGCATCTTCTTTCAGCCGTACAAGGCTTCACAACAAACCCACAAGCGTCAACTCATCTTTCTGTGAACAGATTGAGAAACAACACTCAAAACGGTCCTATGCCTGTGACTAGAGCTGTTGCTGGTAACTTTCCCTCTGTTCTTCTTAAAGATGTATGGTTTTCATTGGGAGTTTATAAAAATGAACAGCAACACTGCCTCCCTACTTGTTAAAGAGTATATTGGTGTGATATCTCACCATAAGGAACTCACCAGGGACTTGGCTAACCTCTAAATTAACAGCAACACTGCCTCCCTACTTGTTAAAGAGTATATTGGTGTGATATCTCACCATAAGGAACTCACCAGGGACTTGGCTAACCTCTAAATGAACAGCAACACTGCCTCCCTACTTGTTAAAGAGTATATTGGTGTGATATCTCACCATAAGGAACTCACCAGGGACTTGGCTAACTTCTAAATGAACAGCAACACTGCCTCCCTACTTGTTAAAGAGTATATTGGTGTGATATCCCACCATAAGGAACTCACCAGGGACTCGGCTAACCTCTAAATGAACAGCAACACTGCCTCCCTACTTGTTAAAGAGTATATTGGTGTGATATCTCACCATAAGGAACTCACCAGGGACTCGGCTAACCTCTAAATGAACAGCAACACTGCCTCCCTACTTGTTAAAGAGTATATTGGTGTGATATCCCACCATAAGGAACTCACCAGGGACTCGGCTAACCTCTAAATGAACAGCAACACTGCCTCCCTACTTGTTAAAGAGTATATTGGTGTGATATCTCACCATAAGGAACTCACCAGGGACTCGGCTAACCTCTAAATGAACAGCAACACTGCCTCCCTACTTGTTAAAGAGTATATTGGTGTGATATCTCACCATGAGGAACTCACCAGGGACTTGGCTAACCTCTAAATGAACAGCAACACTGCCTCCCTACTTGTTAAAGAGTATATTGGTGTGATATCTCACCATAAGGAACTCACCAGGGACTCGGCTAACCTCTAAATGAACAGCAACACTGCCTCCCTACTTGTTAAAGAGTATATTGGTGTGATATCCCACCATAAGGAACTCACCAGGGACTCGGCTAACCTCTAAATGAACAGCAACACTGCCTCCCTACTTGTTAAAGAGTATATTGGTGTGATATCTCACCATAAGGAACTCACCAGGGACTCGGCTAACCTCTAAATGAACAGCAACACTGCCTCCCTAGTTGTTAAAGAGTATATTGGTGTGATATCTCACCATGAGGAACTCACCAGGGACTTGGCTAACCTCTAAATGAACAGCAACACTGCCTCCCTACTTGTTAAAGAGTATATTGGTGTGATATCTCACCATGAGGAACTCACCAGGGACTCGGCTAACCTCTAAAAGCTGTCCAGTGAACAGGAGGCACTCCGTCTCAGTCTGTGTTGTTGAACACATCATCGCCCCTGAGAAAGCAGCATCATTTGCTGTTTTGTTTGTTTGCTTTCAAGAACCACAGCCCTTAGCGGAGAGACGGCTCTTTATTATATTGTCCAGTGACCTCATGTCACTGGACAGTTACTGAAGAGTCTCTTAAAGTGATACTTCAAGATTTTGGAAATGAATCTACGTCCCCAGAGACAGATGAACTTGTGGATACAATTTCTGTGTCCAGTATGAAGGAAGTGACCATTGGCTTGCGAAACTGCCTCTAACTATGCACAATGACTTTTGTTCAATGTGCAAGGCAAGCAAAAACAATGTAATCAAAAGACCTCCAGTGAGGCAGGCTGGGTTTGATCATAGTTTATTGTTCCTATGGCTGACACCCTTATTCACACAAACATTGAACAGTGATTACATTCACATGGCCTGGCTTCACAATAAGGGTTCCTTTTTTAGGGCTTTAACCCTGTAAAGGCACACAAAGACTACAGCACCTCCTAGCTCCAAGTAGAGGAAAAGGTCAACTCTACAATAAAGTCTTGTGACACAGCTAGACAAAAATACTTTTACCTGGTCAGGTCATGTGGTCAGGAAAAAGACTCCTGGCCTGACTGGTAACACACATGCTGTAAATGAGCTGGCATGTGATGGTTAGTTAGACTCCATCTTCTATTGGGATTCTGCACGTGCTGTTAAGGACGTTGTTCTACTGTCACTGTCCAGTTTTCCTCAGTGGGATATATTGTTTTTCTCATATACACAAAGCACTATGCAACAGAACCAGAGTCACTATCTGATAAATAAAATATGATAAAATGGCCCAGACCTTATTTACTTCAGATGACAAAAAAAACAACCCTGTCAAGATCAACATCTGTGCTGACAGCAACTAGGGAGCATCTGAATGGATGTGCTGTTTGTTTAGGACATGGGGTCCATCCAGGCAACATGACGAGACCCTCAGTCGGAGTATAGTGGGAGAGCTCTCTCGATTTTTTATAGAACCTAGCGCATGCTCAGCTCCCAACCAACCGCAGGGAACTAAAAATAGCTCAGCCTCTCTTGGAGCCATGCATCACACCTCCCCGTCCACCTCCCCCTCCCTGCTTGTAATGGATTAGAGAGAACACAACACAGCATAAGCCTACAACACAAATCAGCCAAACAACAGCTGAGCAAACAGCATCCTCCACAGTGTTGTACAGGACAGTAATAATGAACAATTGAAAACGACTGTATACATTGGGTAAACTCTGGTTAATATATATATTGTTTTAAAGGAATACAGACACTGTGGTGTGTGTGTGGCTGGTCAGATGTCTTCGCTGGGTGCTCGGGTCTGGTCTCAGGCAGGGAGAGGACACAGATCAGCCATAGCTGAGGCCTACAGTACCAGTACAGCACCAGTACAGTACCAGTACAGTGCTCAGAGAAAGGACATGTAGTGCCTGACACCTGTTTACAAAGAATCGTACTGCACTGCTGTCTGTGTATGCAGTATAGAAGTGTGTGGGAGATAGGAAAAAACTGATTCAGCAGTTAATGCAGGCTCAAATCCAATCTAATTGTGTTTGTCGCATGCGGCGAATACAACAGGCGTAGTAGAACTTACAGTAAAACGCTTACCTTACAAGCCCTTAACCAACAAGGCAGTTTAGAAAAATACATACAAGAAATAAGAAATAAAAGTAACAAATCATTAAAAAGCAGCAGTAAAATAACAATAGCAAGGCTATATACAGGGTACCAGTACAGTCAGTGTGCGGGGCCACCAGTTAGTCGAGGTAATATGTACATGTAGGTAGAGTTATTAAAGTGACTATGCATCGATAATGACAGAGAGTAGCAGTAGAGGGGAGGGGGGGGGGCAATGCAAATAGTCTGGGTAGCCATTTGATTAGCTGTTCAGGAGTCTTATGGTTTGGATATAGAAGCTGTTTAGAAGCCTCTTGGACCCAGACTTGGCGCTCCGGTACCACTTGCCGTGCAGTAGCAGAGAGAACAGGGGCTTCCTCTGACTGGTACAGAGGTCCTGGATTGGTGGAAACTTGGTCCCGGTGCTGTACTGGGCCGTATGCACTACCCTCTGTAGTTCATACTTCCCCCTCTAGATTAGAAATGGTTGTAATCTCCACATTTGTCTCAGATTATATACTTTGATTCACACTCAATTTCCACTTTGAAATCCACAGCTGGATACTGTGGTCTATTCCGTGAGGTGAAATGTTCAGAATGTTCCAGACAGAAATATAACGAATAGAGCAGACAGACACGATTCCCTGTTCTACAAGACAGGTAACCTCACAGAAGCCTTGTGTTACAATAAGGAGTGGTGTTCAAAGAAGGAAGAAGACAAATGCTAAACAGCTGTACATAACTTTAACCAACAGTGTACTTTCTTGGGCATTGTTGGCAGCAATGTCTTATTAAATGGATGCCAAGGAATTGACTTGAATCAGGTATGTTTCTTGGTATTTAATCAGTGGAAAAGAAAGTGGGATATTGGTGCATTAGTCGACTCTCAGATCAATGGGAGACAGTTAAAAGGACCACAACTTTGTTTTTCCATGCAAGAAATCAAATCAATACTTTCCACAAAGGCTCTAGCTGATCATTGAAAGAGGATATGTTTGTTCTCCAGGCTTACTGTTCATACTGTATACTATAGTATAGCAGTAACAATGGTTGCGATGGATGTTAATACTGTGTAAATTCTATACCCCTACTATTCAAAACTGTGCTGAATCGATTGAGTGATATGAAAAGGTATGGTTTGACCCCCGCCCCCCACCCCCCCACCCACCTCTAGTCCCATTGTCTTGACATTAAACAAATGTGTTCCGTCCACAATTAATCACGCTTATATAACAGTATTACTGTACAACTCACACAGAAGGAACTTAGTTCATCTTGCTACATTAAACAATTATTAAATGTTAGACAATCCACTCTTGACCGTTCCTAACAGTAGAGCCAGACATCCATCCTACAGCTCCTGTATCAATCACTATGATTAAAATGTTTCATAATAATTCTCCCCAAGTGCATTACATCACATAGAATCCCTAGAAAGAGTACATGATGAGATAACGTCCTAAAAGAGGAATGGGATGGGCCATCTGGAAATAACCCACGAGTCACTCAATCATTTGAATGATACATTTTCCTAATCACTTAAGGGTTTTAAACATTAAATATTCATGAACATTTCAAGGACTTTGAAAAAAATGGTGGCAGCTTACCTTGATCAGTCTGCATTGAAGTGAGCAACAACAACAAAAACAAGCTTGTCATATTAAAGTTGAAATATTTAATTTTAAAAACTGAAAAAATTATACGCAGATACATCGTTTTTAGTATATCATACAAAGACATTATTAAATGTTATTGAGTACTGTGTGTTTCTCATCGACTACAGTGAGCGGCAGTTTGAAAGGCTGGCTGAGCTGGTTGGACTACAGACACAAACCAAAGGGTGAGAGGTCAATAACCAGGAAGTACACATTAAATCATCATTAAATACCCAGTGTCACAACTTTTTATATAAAACAACCAAAAGCAGAGCAGGATAATAAAACCTCAAAGGGACATTAAGACACGCAGGAAGACAAACTCAAAGAGCATCACACACAGAGACAGTATACTGTGATTAAACCAGATCAGGGTCCAAATAGGATTCATACATTTTTTTGAATACTTCTTGAATATCATTGCGTTTTATTGAGCCTGACTGGAGTGCCCAATGGGCGTGTTTTGAAGTACATTTGGGACTATTTCATTGGTTCCATTGCACCAGGCAAGCTCAATCAAGCGCAGCTAAAGTATTTGAAAGGAAAACAAATACTAGATGAAACCCTACTAATCTAACTCGTAGTGTACTCAACAACATACGATATTCCCATATATTTTCATAAAGCCAGATTGAAGAGCAGTAGTGACCACTGGCAAGACAGGCGAGGAGAATTTATGATAGTCTCTAATGTGGTAGCTCTGCTGTGCAACACTGCTCTCTTGTGACAATGTAACATATAACACAGGTCCAGGTATACCCTGCCTGTTTCAGTCTGTTTTCTTCCATTTGGTGCCTAATGAACACAGCCCAGGTGTTATTGCTACTGTAGACAGATGGAAGTTGTCGGTTTCCCTTTCTAGGCTTTACAGCTACGTCGTCTGTGGAAGCTGATAAGCACCCAGCAGTGTGGGTGTGTAGGGCTGCGTTCCAATTCCCTGCCTTTCTGCTTATTACTTGTTCACTCCCACCAGATTTCTTACACAAGTCCAATCCTTTCAAATCAATAAAGGGGGGGGGGGTGCCTCGGAGAAGAGTAAATTATCAGACATCAGCTTATGGAAGTCCTTTTTCCAGCCACGCTAGACACCAAGAAGCCCAGAGCCACACAGCCAATTAACGGTCCAGCATGATCAGTGTCCTGTTCAATAGGACACGGCGTAGCATACCATTTAGAAAGTGGAAACAAGAGTTTCATATTGGACACGTTTAGGTACTACCTTTTTGTCCATGTTGTGGCTAATGAACACAACCAGGGGCTCAAAGCAGCGACAGACAGACAGACAGACAGACAGACAGACAGACAGACAGACAGACACTTAATCTCTAGCTTCAATTCCAGCAACAGTCCCCTGGCTGCTCAGACACGCTACACTTGTGCCTTTAGCAAACCTAAACCCCATTAAATGGGCCGGGGCTTTTTGGTATCCACAGGGTAGCTGGTCGTCTAAACAGTCAACTCTAATAACAACAACAACAGTCATCATGGCCTTTAAAACAGGAAGCGAAAAGGCATAAGTCCGTATCCCGGTGGGCGTATAGCTTAGATGGGGTTTGGGTTGGACTACTAGAGATGCAAAAGCTCACAGTGAGTGGAAAAAGAAGATCCAAGAGAAAAGAAAAGTGGGGAGGCAGTGAGGGAGGGGTTAGCTCTCCCTCTAACACAGGGTGCAAGTTAACAACCTCTACCTCTTAGAATAATAACACAAGCGTTTAATGGGAGAAAAACACGCCTTTTTTCGTTGCACTGATGAGACATGGGTAGGCAGGTGGAGGGCAAGGGGTGGGGTCTATGTGGCAATCAGTCAAGTCTCCCTCTCATGAGGGATTGGCCCTTGTGCAATGCATTCTAGGATGTCTGGTTGTGAAGAACTTGTGCTCACGGTGGGTCGCTCCACAGTCACACTGGTGGTGCTCCGACTGGGATAAAGTGAACCGTTGGAGAACTGAAATAAATACTTGGTCGAAGACAGAGGAACCATCAGCTGGTGTGGTATTTCTCAAGGGGCCCAGGCAGTTAGTCAATCCATCCCGCCACTTTCCCTCCTCATCAATGTCCAATTAGAAGCAGCTGGAAACAAGATAATTAAAAAAAAAACACCTTTTTTATTTGGCTTTCATAAAAGATAAAAAAATAAAGGGAAAGACCGAAGAGAGTGTATAAATGGGGCAAGAGGCAGAGCAAGAGAGAAGTTAGTCTTGTGGTTGGAGGAGAGGTGGGGAGCAGACCTCAACCTGTACCTGTGAGGAGAAAAGAGGGATATTAGACTGGGCTTCAACACAACCAATTATACACAATCGCTATTTCTGCCATAGTGCCTCTGCGTAATCACGTTGAGACACACATACGCACCTTCGTCCTCCTCCCCCCAGCCCTCGGCCACCCCGGCCAGCTCGTAGTGCTTCTTCCTTAGCTCCCCTAGACGCTCTCGCTCCTTCTGCAGCTTTGTCTCCAGCTCTAGAACAGAAACCTGACAACACACACAAAAACACAGTTTACTTAGACCTGTAACACACACACACACAGCCACCCCACATTGCTCTTACCTGTGAGTCCATCTCCTGCCTCTTGATCTGAGTGAGGGTCATACTGGAGAAATCCATGGTGTCTGAAGCACACAGTCATAGGAGGGAGAGAGATGGAGAAAGGAGAGAGAGAGAAAAGGGAGGGACATATGAAGAGAAAGATGAAGATAAAGGAGAGAGAAAGAAATTCAGCATTCGCGAACAAAACATTCAGTCACAATACATCTCACGTTGATCGCTCACTGTGTAAATGCACGGGCACGCTACTGTTAATCCACTCACCTTTCTCCTCGATCTGGGACTTCCCGGACTTGGTGGAGGCTACAACCCCGGCGGTGGCCTGTGTGACCCCTTTGGATGCCAGCTTCAGTCGGCCCAGGTTGGCGTTATCTTTGTCTGCCTTCACCTGCCCAACAGACCAGAGAGTGTGTCTTAAACACATGTAGAGATATGGTTGACACACTGAGTGATGAGACAGATCTAACTTGGCATGTGTAGATCCGGTTGTGAGTGAGTGTCTCAGGCTTGCACGCACAAGCACAGAGTTTCAGTTACCACAAATTATTACATATAAGAAGTACCGTCTCACCTTGGATGCGGCCACCAGCTGTGCAGTGCTGGCTGCGATCTCATGCGAACACACCATCAGCTCTTCGTACTTGCCCTTGCCCTGCACCACCAGGTCTGCTGCATCTCTATGGGATATATTACGCAGAGCATTATGGGTACTGTAGTGCATCATGCTACGAGTTCAACAGTTATAGGCTATACAGCATGGGGTGGAGTTTTTTTTCTGGTCAGGTCGTGTAGTCAGGAAAATCTTCTGGCCTAAATGAGTGTATTCCAGAACACAATGGTGTTGTGGAGAGGTAACAACACTGCTGTAATACAAGGTTAAGTTAGAAGAGAAAGGGTGATACTACTTACACCATGACTGTGGCGCCCCAGCCCACGGCTTTCGAGGCGGAGATCAGGCCTTCCGTCCAGCGAGAGTTCTTGACATAGAAATCCTTCATGGATGCTGCCCCCTGGAGAAAAAAAAGATTATATTGGAATATACACTGAGTATACAAAGTATTAGGAACACCTGCTCTTTCCACGACAGACTGACCAGGTGAAAGCTGTGATCCCTTATCGATGTCACTTGTTAAGTCCACTTCAAATCAGAGTAGATGAAGGGGAGGAGACGGGTTAAAGAAGGATTGTTAAGCCTTGAGACATGGATTGTGTCTGTGTGCCAGAGGGTGAGTGGGAAAGACAAAAGATGTAAGTGCCTTTGAAGGGTGTACGGTAGTAGGTAGTAGGGGAACGGTAGTAGGGGTACGGTAGTAGGGGCCTTTGAAGGGGGTACGGTAGTAGGGGCCTTTGAAGGGGGTACGGTAGTAGGGGCCTTTGAAGGGGGTACGGTAGTAGGGGCCTTTGAAGGGGTACGGTAGTAGGGGCCTTTAGGGGCCTTTGAAGGGGTACGGTAGTAGGGGCCTTTGAAGGGGGTACGGTAGTAGGGGCCTTTGAACGGGGTACGGTAGTAGGGGCCTTTGAACGGGGTACGGTAGTAGGGGCCTTTGAACGGGGTACGGTAGTAGGGGCCTTTGAACGGGGTACGGTAGTAGGGGCCTTTGAACGGAGTACGGTAGTAGGGGCCTTTGAACGGGGTACGGTAGTAGGGGCCTTTGAAGGGGGTACGGTAGTAGGGGCCTTTGAAGGGGGTACGGTAGTAGGGGCCTTTGAAGGGGGTACGGTAGTAGGGGCCTTTGAAGGGGGTACGGTAGTAGGGGCCTTTGAAGGGGGTACGGTAGTAGGGGCCTTTGAAGGGGGTACGGTAGTAGGGGCCTTTGAAGGGGGTACGGTAGTAGGGGCCTTTGAAGGGGGTACGGTAGTAGGGGCCTTTGAAGGGGTACGGTAGTAGGGGCCTTTGAAGGGGGTACGGTAGTAGGGGCCTTTGAAGGGGTACGGTAGTAGGGGCCTTTGAAGGGGGCCTTTGACGGTAGTAGGGGCCTTTGAAGGGGTACGGTAGTAGGGGCCTTTGAAGGGGGTACGGTAGTAGGGGCCTTTGAAGGGGTACGGTAGTAGGGGCCTTTGAAGGGGGTACGGTAGTAGGGGCCTTTGAAGGGGGTACGGTAGTAGGGGCCTTTGAAGGGGGTACGGTAGTAGGGGCCTTTGAAGGGGGTACGGTAGTAGGGGCCTTTGAAGGGGGTACGGTAGTAGGGGCCTTTGAAGGGGGTACGGTAGTAGGGGCCTTTGAAGGGGGTACGGTAGTAGGGGCCTTTGAAGGGGGTACGGTAGTAGGGGCCTTTGAAGGGGTACGGTAGTAGGGGCCTTTGAAGGGGTACGGTAGTAGGGGCCTTTGAAGGGGGTACGGTAGTAGGGGCCTTTGAAGGGGGTACGGTAGTAGGGGCCTTTGAAGGGGGTATGGTAGTAGGGGCCTTTGAAGGGGGTATGGTAGTAGGGGCCTTTGAAGGGGGTATGGTAGTAGGGGCCTTTGAAGGGGTATGGTAGTAGGGGCCTTTGAAGGGGGTATGGTAGTAGGGGCCTTTGAACGGGGTATGGTAGTAGGGGCCTTTGAAGGGGGTATGGTAGTAGGGACCTTTGAAGGGGGTAAGGTAGTAGGGGCCTTTGAAGGGGGTATGGTAGTAGGGGCCTTTGAACGGGGTATGGTAGTAGGGGCTAGGCGCACAGGTTTGAGCCATAACACCTTGGAGAAGAAAAAAAAGCTTGAGGCATGGATACATAGATGGAACATGTTTCCCCCTCCACGTCAAGTGATAGTGGGAGCACTGAGCAGAAGCTACATTGGCAGCAGAGAAGGCAGCAGCTACATAAAACAAAATACAGCACATGCGCATAAATGGCCATATCAATAGCCCCGGCAAGTCAGGTTCCAGAAAAGACGGAACAGCAGCCATTCCGTATATTATATTATTATGCACATATGATAGGTTTCTGTTTCTCACTCTGCCACTCTCCACAATGTCCCTTTGCAGATCTTTGGAAGACAGCACGAGCACTTTGATGGCCTGCATCAGGTCTGTACAGGAGGCCAGGATCCTATGTGGGGTGATAGAGGACACATTCGTTCAGCATCTCCACTGTGCAACACATCTTGATATGTTTCACTCATTTGAAAGTTATGCGATTCTCAAAGCCAGGGTAGTGTTCATTAGGGCACGCGATGAAAACAATGTAAAAGGGGATGAAAAAAAATGTGCGTTTCTTACTGGACATGTTCAGAGAGTCCCTCACTGTTTCAGTCCGTTTTCTTCCATTCGGTGCCTAATGAACAAAACCCAGGAGTGGGAGACTCACCTCTCGTTGACCTCCATCTTCACCCCTGTGTCGACAGCACGCGACTTGTTGAGCATGTCCTGTCAATAGTATACAATAGAGGAAATTAGACACCTTTTGGTTGGTACTACTGTAAAATGAAACCAGAGGATTCTTTTCCCACACACATTTCTGTTTTAGTTTGGGTCTTCCTTGGTGATACACACACACCCATATACACGTTGAGCTGGTTACCTCTATCCTGGCAGCTGCTGACTCCACGGCGGCCGATGTGGCGGCCATTTCCTGCTCCACCAGATCTCCCAGCTCCCCCTGCTGCAGCTCCAGACCCCGAGGACGCAGTTTCTACCGACCAGAGAGGGGGAGATAAGAGAAAAAGAGAGGTGGCATTGGATTTGTTGTTTTTAATGGTCCCCCTAGATGCTGTCAGTTTGACATTTCGGCAAAATGATTTTAAAGGACATAGGTCAGTTCCCCCTCCCCTCCCTGTGCCCAAGTTCAACTTCTATCATAAGCAGGGTTGTGACCTCCCCTCCACAGGTCACATACTTCGTTGAAAGGATAAGAGGCACTGAGACTCATCTTATCATGATGACATCCCCTGGTTTAAATGTGCACAAATAGGCATTATGAGGAAGTTGAGGTTCTCAGAATGATTGCAGTGTGTGGACTTTTGGTACATTTAGTAGACCTAGAGTACCAGTCAAAAGTTTGGACACACCTACTCATTCAAGGGTTTTTATTATTTTCTACATTGTAGAATAATAGTTAAGACATAAAAACTAGGAAATAACACCTATGGAATCATGTAGTGACCAAAAATGTGTTAAACAAAACAAAATTGTTTTGATAGTGGGACTAAGTGCAAACCAGATGGATGGCATATCGCTGCAGAATGCTGTGGTAGCCATGCTGGTTAAGTGTGCCTTGAGTTCTAAATAAATCAGACAGTGTCACTAGCAAAGCACCATCACACAAAGCACCATCACACCTCCTCCAAGCTTCACGGTGGGAACCACACATGCAGAGATCATCCATTCACCTACTCTACTTCTCGCAAAGACACAGCGGTTGGAACCAAAAATTTGAACTCATCAGACCAAAGGACAGATTTCCACCGGTCTAATGTTCATTGCTCGTGTTTCTAGGCCTAAGCAAGTCTCTTCTTATTATTGGTGTGCTTTAGTCGTGGTTTCTTTGCAACAATTCAACCATGAAGGCCTGATTCATGCAATCTCCTCTGAACAGTTGATGTTGCAATGTGTCTGTTACTTGAACTCTGAAGCATTTATTTGGGCTGCAATTTCTGAGGCTGGTAACTCAAATAAATTGATCCACTGCAGCAGATGTAACTCTGGGTCTTCCTTTCCTGTGGCGGTCCTCAGGAGAGTGCTTGATGGTTTTTGCGACTACACTTTCAGAGTCCGGATTGACTGACCTTTATGTCTTAAAGTCGTTTCTCTTTGCTTATTTGAGCTGTTCTTGCCATAATATGGACTTGGTCTTTTACCAAATAGGGCTATCTTCTGTATACCACCCCTACCTTGTCACAACACAAAAAATAGGTTTAAACGCATTAAGAAGGAAAGCAATTCCACAAATGAACTTTTAAGAAGGCACACCTGTCAATTGAAATGCATTCCAGGTGATTACCTCATGAAGCTGGTTGAGAGGATGCCAAGAGTGTGTAAAGCAGTCATCAAAGCAAAGGATGGCTACTTTGAAGAATCTCAAATAAATATACAATATAACACTTTTTTGGTTACTACATGATTCCATATGTGTTATTTCATAGTTCTGATGTCTTCACTATTATTCTACAATGTAGAAAATAATACAAATAAAGAGAAACCCTTGAATCAGTATCTGGTGTCCAAACTTTTGACTGGTACTGTAGGTAACAGGAGTTTGCAGGTCAGGTATGTCACAACCGTATGTCACAACCGTGTCAGTGAATTTCACAACCAGAGAGTGGCAGGCCAGAGAGTGGACAGCAGCACTAATTCTTCACATAAAGCTTTATATCATAAAACTTCCAAGTGGCATGGCAAACAAGAGCCCATGTCTAAGACATAAAACAAACGCCGGTGGACATCAGTCCCCAACAAATGCTGGGACCTAACCAGTGGTCTATTGACATTTCTTTAGGTGCCGAATCGCAAAATAAATGTATTACGTCATCATTTCTCAATCAAAGTTTGTACTGCAGTAGATCATTGAATAATACCATATTAAGATATGCAAGATATGCTCATCCCCACAACTGATTGAGTAAGTATGGTTGGGACATACCCAAATTCTTCCATAAAATGGTGAGTTGGGGACCGGATCTGCACTCCTAATCATCCAGATTCCAGCTAAGATTTAAGCTACACCAACATTCACCATGGACAGAAAAGGACTGGTCTGCTCTGTCCTCCAGTTGCTGTCCCTGGTCTAAGTCTCTTCAATCAATCAATGACCTGAGAACCATAGAGTTGGGCCACAGCTATACACGTCACGGCCTCAAGCTGCTCTACTGGGTCGCTCAACAGCTAACCACCAACGGCCGCACAGACGCACATGTCTGTTGATTGACGCCATATCTGAAGTGCTTTGACAGGCTGGTCATGGCTCACATCAACACCATTATCCCAGAAACCCTAGACCCACTCCAATTTGCATACCGCCCTAACAGATCCACAGATGATGCAATCTCTATTGCACTCCACACTGCCCTTTCCCACCTGGACAAAAGGAACACCTATGTGAGAATGCTATTCATTGACTACAGCTCAGCGTTCAACACCATAGTGCCCTCAAAGCTCATCACTAAGCTAAGGACCCTGGGACTAAACACCTCCCTCTGCAACAGGATCCTGGACTTCCTAAACAGGCCACCCCCAGGTGGTAAGGGTAGGTAACAACACGTCCGCCACGCTGATCCTCAACACAGGGGCCCGTGCTCAGTCCCCTCCTGTATTCCCTGTTCACTCATGACTACAAGGCCAGGCACGACTCCAACACCATCATTAAGTTTGCAGATGACACAACAGTGATAGGCCTGATCACTGACAATGACGAGACAGCCTATAGGGAGGAGGTCAGAGACCTGGTTGTGTGGTGCCCTGACAACAACCTCTCCCTCAATGTGATCAAGACAAAGGAGATGATTGTGGACTACAAGAAAAGGAGGACCGAGCACGCCCCCATTCTCATTGACAGGGCTGTAGTGGAGCAGGTTGAGAGCTTCAAGTTCCTTGGTGTCCACATCACCAACAAACTAACGTGAAGAGGGCATGACAAAACCCATTTCCCCTCGGGAGACTGAAAAGATTTGGCATGGGTCCTCAGATCCTCAAAAGGTTCTACAGCTGCACCAGAGAGCATCCTGACTGGTTGCATCACTGCCTGGTATGGCAAATGCTCGGCCTCCGACCACAAGGCACTACAGAGGGTAGTGCGCTTACGTCCCAGCACATCACTGGGGCCAAGCTTCCACCCATCCAGGACCTCTATACCAGGCGTTGTCAGAGGAAGGCACTAAAAATTGTCAAAGACTCGAGCCACCCCAGTCATAGACTGTTTTCTCTGTTACCAAGCTGGGCTCTGCACACGTCAACAACAGCCACCCTCGAAGCATCATTACCCATCGCACCACAAAAGCAGCGGCCCTTGAAGAGCAAGGGAAACAACTACTTCAGGTCTCAGAGCGAGTGCCGTCACCCAATAGGTCAAGCTTGTCTTCATATGTAAACATATCTTTTAAACCATGTGAATGGATCGATTGAGGGGGAACCAATTATCTCTTGGCTCCACAATGTCTGTGTGCCAGTCACTGTGTCTCCGTGAGCTTGTCCAGAATGGGAGTGTCTAAAATGACAATTGATATATATCCTAATGTCTTGGTACTATGTTGTACCAAGAATGAGAAGTAGAACCTCGTTTTAGGAGAGCAAACTGAACGATAATTTATAGCTAATGCTGTCTGGCTATGGAATACTCCTCTCTCAAGTAAAGTATTCCTTTGTAATGTTCCTAAGATCTGTTATTTGTCATGTGAGTTGAGATGGGTGTGTCTTGGCTATAAATGATACTAAGAACTGTTTTGTAAGGACTCTCAGAGAATTAATTGATAGACACTGAATTGATCTGAGAGTCACAGGGTTGTGCTGGAGCTCATATAATTAAAGATGGACTTTATGATAACTCTGACTTGTGTGTGGTTTGCTCTCATGATTTGGTAAATACAGGAAATTTCCACTACACAAGTCTAGGTCCAAGAGGTTTCTAAACAGCTTCTACCCCCAAACCATAAGACTCCTGAACATCTTATCAAATGGCTACCCAGACTATTGCCCACCTCTTTTACGCCGCTGCTATTCTGTTATTATCTATGCATAGTCACTTTAATAACTCTGTCTACATGTACATATTACCTCAACTAACCGGTGCCCCCGTACGTGCCCCCTGTATATAGTCTCCCGATCCTTTTATTTCTTAATCATATTTTTGTTAAACTGCATTGTTGGATAGGAGCTTGTAAGTAAGCGTTTCACTGTAAGACCCACACTTGTTGTATTCGGCGCATGTGACAAATAAAATGTCATTTGATTCAACGCACACGCGCTGCATTATTGCTTCCATTACTTTGGGAACACCGAGGGGCTACTCCCAGCAACACGACTCTACTTTACAGTGGGCAGCCTCAATCCAGAAATCAACCCCGATGCTAGAACCCTGCCAAATGACGCCGTTTGTGATAACACACAACCCTTTACTGTAGAGAAGAACATGGATCGGATCATTGTCACGATCGCCTACGACCCGCGTCGTGTAGATGTCTCAGTTGTGGAAGACGTGTACATAACGCAGCACCAACCGCCAGGGATACCTACAAGATCAGTGTCGGCCTATTGAGAGAGATACGCAGTAAGAGATATCGCAGCTTTTAAGCAAGAGGTAGGTTGTTGATAGACACCAGGGCTGAAAGTAGATTGACATTCTTGCCAGTAGGCATAGTACAGAATCTTTTGAACATGTAGTCAACTTGTGATTGTGATTCTTCTTCTGATGAGATGCCAAGTGTTTACTAACAGCCTTGTTGTCTTTTTCTAGTTCACTTTGAGATAAAAATGGACATGTAGTCTATTCTAGTTTATACATGAATCCCTTCATCCCTGCAGCCTGACTGAGGGTTTTCAATGGTTCTGTATCATTAGTATCAACGTTAACCTGGGCACTGCATAGTATAAAATGTATGTTTTTCTTCTCCTCCTTTTAAATCGGCTAGTAATGGTATAATAATCAAATGTTTTTATGTTTTTATTATCAAATTACTGTAATTTGCACCTAAACTGTACTATGACTCATATTTACTCTTAAGAATAAAGCAGCAACAATACTTGTATGACCATAAAGACTGGGCTGACCTCTGCAGTGGCCAGGATGCCATCCAGTGCTGCCCTCAGCATGGCGCCATCTGCCGTTGCCAGGCTATCCTGCTCCTTCATCTGACCCAGCAGGGACAGGGCCTCGGCCCCACACGCCTTCACACTGTCTGACAACGCTGTGGGGGGGGATACAGACACAGTATGGAGACTTAGAGGAAGTGGGTGGCTAACCGCTAGCCTGGTCTCTGATCTGTTTGTGCAGTCTTCCCAACGCCGATGGTCATTGTCACCCGGTGACAGGCAGCACAAACAGGTCAGGGACCAGGCAAGGCTATCGTTGTGTCTGTGCATTATCAGTACTTCTCTAACAGATGTATATAGGGATGTAGAGTTTATTTTATATTAGACATGGCTCAAATCAAACTTTATTTAAAAATCATGGAACATTCCTGTCCTGGATGTGAGAGTACACATTTCAGTTGAAAAGACACAGGGACAGCTCACACTCACCATCCGCTTGCTCCACTGGCACCATGTGAGAGGTGGCACTGCCCTGAACAATGGTGTCACCCACCAGGTGGGCAAGATGGGTCACTGCCCGCACCAGCTCCGACACACCTGGAGAACCAAGGGTCAAAGGTCAAACTACTATAAAGCCTAAACACAATCAACAGGATATGCTATTTGAATTTTCAAGTACTTGAAGGCTGTAATGCTGAAAACCCCGGTATTTTAGCTATAAAGAAGCACTTTACTATCAACCTCCACTGTCCACAAAGAAAATCATGAATACCTGCAACATATTCAATTATATTTAAATAGATTTACTTTCTTCTATTGGGAAGAATTCAAATAAGACAAAAGAAATCTAGATCTTTCATGTGGGCAAGAAACTGAAAAAGGAACTTCTCTTCAAGTAATATGCATGTGTACCAGTCAAAAGTTGGGACACACCCACTCATTCAAGAGTTTTCTTTATTTTTACTGCACAGCTGCCGTCGGTGAAAGTAACGTTTTTTGGTTGCCTTTTGACCTTGTTCTGCTACACAAGAACAACAGCAGCTTTGATAGGTGCCTGAAAGTAGGCGGTGATGACACAAAGCTGACTAGGGGAGTAAGTTCTGAGTCTGACCTGTGTTGTCTGCCAGGTAGCCGTCTCTGGCAGAGTGAAGTCTGGCCATACAGTCCAGAGAGGCCTGACACCTGGATGCCAGGTAGTCTACACACAACGAGGGTACACAGTGAGGGGGGAGGCATCTTCCACCATACAAACAAACATGCACACTATTATGAGGGGACATCATCCTACATCACACCCTGGAACACAAACACACATGTACAAGTAGATTGTGGCATCACACACACTTCCAGCATGGGTTTCACAATGTGGCATCATCTCAGACGGTTGGACGGACAGACAGTTGTTTGCAGAAGAGGTTGGAGAAGGTTAGGGGCTGACCTGCAGAGCTGGTGCAGCTGATGTGTGCTGGGTCGTCAAGCTGGGCCAGTGAGTCCTGGACTATCCTCTCTGCCTCCTCCACAGTCCCCTGTAGGGCGGACCAGCGTGCTGCCACCAGCTGGCTCTCCAGGGCCTGCTCCCTGCTCTCCTATCCACATAGGGTCAGTGATAGAATCAGATATCACACACACCACACACTCACTGAGAGGCTGACACACAGGCGCACACGCACACAAACAGCTGCCACACACCTTCTCATTGAGTTGGTTCTGTAGGGCCTCGGCAGTCTTCACGCCGCTCTCCCTCTCACTGGCCAGGCTGCTCTGAACACGCTCAAGCTCCTCCCCCAGGCCTGAAAGCTCCTCCTCTTTCTTCAACAAGGATTCCGCTAGCTCCACCTTCTCCGTTTCCACAGTCGAGAGCTGAGAACTGAGATCCTCACTCGACTGAGACAGAGAGAGAGAGAAAGTGAGGGAGGGGTGAGAGACGTAGAGAGAGAAAGTGAGTGGGGGGGGGTGAGTGAGAGAGAGAAGAGGAGAATGAGAGTGTGACACACATACACAGTATTTTAGGATCGTACATATCTCCGTTTCCCTGCTGAACTGAACGACAAGGCTCACACACTCCTAATACCACCTTTTAAAAGACAACGCCCTAAGTGCTATGAGATGTGGAAATGACAACTGCCATTCTTCTACTCTCCCTCGCCTGTTTGTGGGCAGCCTCCTGAGCATGTGAACAAGAACATGAACGAGAGACGGGAAGAAAGAGTTTGTAAGTGAGATGTGTGACAAAGTGACAGAGCATGTGTGTGAGGACAGGAGGGAGTGGACGTGAGAGAGAAGGGGCGAGAGAGAAGTTGATTCAGAAATAGGGGTTGACAGGAGTGGGAGAGTGGAGAGAGGGATGGGCGATATAGAGGAGGAATGGTAATTGGACATTCATGGCCTGGTATGACGACACAGTGTCGGGATCACGCAGAGATCGAGGTCTGCACCGATGCTCCACACAACCCTCTCCACACACAATTTCATACACGCACACAGGCAGCGTACACAGACAGAGATGGGTCGAAGAGTAACATGGAGTTGTGGAATGTAAAGACAGAAAACAGAGTAAAGACAATTTGAAGGTGTCAGGGTGAGTTCAAGTGGGGTAGAGTGGAGAGGAGGAATGTACTGTTGGGTAGAAGACGCAAGGGTGTTTTAGTTTAGAAAGTTGGCTACCTGTTGAGACGAGGCCATGGTGCTTTTCAGGGTGTCTAGCGCCGCCCTGCTGGAGATCAGCTCTCTCTGCAGCTCCTGCAGCTGCTCCACCTGTTCCTGCTCCTGAAGGGAGACAGAGGCAGGAGAGAGAGTGTGAAGGGGGAGAGAACAGAGAGAGATGTGGGAGGACAAAAGAGAGAACGAAACAGAGACGCATGTTATTTGCTAGGTCTCCATCTCTCTACCTCCATCTATTCTACCTCTCTAAATCCCACATGTACAGCAAGGCATGTCAGTTACACAATTAAATGATCAGAGACAGATGGAGAAAAAGTTGAAAATGTACTGTAGTATGAAGGAGTGAAGTATATTACATTTGAAGTCCTCTGTGTCCCAGAAAGCGAGAGAGGGAGAGAGAGAGGGAGAGAGAGAGGGAGAAAAAGGGGAGAGAGAAAACAGAAAGAGGTGATACATACTGTAAACGCACAGTATTTCAGGAGAGTGTGCATCCCTGTTGGAGTGTGTGTCTCGCCCTCACCCGTCTCTCCGCGGCCTCCTTGGCAGCCTTGACCTTCTCCTGCATCTCTCTCCTCACGCTGTCCATCTCGTCCTCAACCGCCCGCGCCACCGTCATCTGACGAGTCACCTCCGCATTCTGAAGCCACCAACAGAGAAACAGACGGATTTAGGTGAGGGAAGAGTTTTTAGAATAGTAAACAAGAAATGTGGAAGAAATGTGTGAGCATTGCTGCTAGAAGTGTCTTTCCAAGGGGAAGGGAGCTAAACGGGACTGGCTGAGAGGGGTAGGAGCAAGCCTGCACCATGATTCTGAGGGGTGAGGTTCTTCGATCGTAAGGGGTCTGGATGGG
>NC_088224.1:61248809-61321309 GCF_036934945.1 Oncorhynchus masou masou
CTCTCTCTCTCTCTTCTCTCTCTCTCTCTCTCTCTCTCTCTCTCTCTCTCTCTCTCTCTCTCTCTCTCTCTCTGGTGAATGTTACTCTAAAGGTCAGTAGCCCATGGAGTGAAAACCCATTTGCATCCAGTGAAAGGGCAAGCTGGTGTGAAGGGCGTTGGAGCTGGGCTGAGGGGGGACTGTTTCATAAGCCAAAGGAGGCCCGCTGGTGCTCTGTGTGTGCTTAAGTGTCAATCGGAGAAACACACACGCAGGCACACAAGCAAGTAGATACGCAAACAAGCATGCATGTACAGTATGTAGACACGCAGAAACCCACTCACGCGCACACAACATTACACCATCAACAATCTTTACTCCTCTACTGCAAAGAAGATCTTACATATCTGCCCTATACATGTACATCTCAGCCTGATCATGTGCAGTCACGATCCAATCCCCTTCATCCTCTTTCGCCTACTGAACTGTTTTCACACCTTGGGTCAACATATAACCCTCCAGACAGGAAACAAGTGCAACATTCTACGTAGATAAAAGGCCACTGAGGCCAGTGAACAGCAAAACACTTTTAACCTGACGCCCTTAGTTACTCCAATAGAAGAGCATGGTAGATGGTAGCAGCACTCTCCTCACTCCATGGGCCATCTGGCTCTATGGCAAGACGCTGAGCATCTCTGAAATGTCTATGGCGATTGCATTGTCTGTAGATCTATTGGAGCAGTAAGCAAATTGGAGTAGTTCTAGGGCAGCGGTGCTCAACCAGTCGATCACAATATACTGGTCGATCGCGGAGTGCTTGCAAATCGATCGTGAGATTTTTATTTATATATATAAATATATAGAGATATATGTGTTTTTTTTAAATAATTATACATCTACTAAAATTCTGCCACACAAATCAAAGCCTATAATCGACAGTCTTCCATTCACAGCAATGTCTGAAAAGTAATGTGATTTACATCAAATATGACCAGTCCCTGCCCACTTATTGACGTATGCCTAGTCAGCATGGCCAGATGCCGCCAACTCCAGGTCGATGTCACGGTGATGCCAGGCAGGTAGCTAGCTAGCTAACTCTGTCGCCAGATTCGTTCTTAAGTTGTGTGGTCAACAGCAGCAATAATGAGTGATGGGAAGGATACAAAAAACAAACAGAACGCGTATCATTTCCACAAGGAACGGGAGGAGGATTATGTTTTCGTCACGTCAAACTCCAAATGTGTGTGCCTCACCTGCCATGATAGCATCGCTATCCCAAAGAAATGTAACATAGAACGACATCTTAAAACCACACACAATACCCAGGAAAGAGATCCAGCAGACTGAATAACGAAGAAGTGGCAGCGCAGCAGTCAGTTTTCACAAGGCCTCTGACCAAAGGGAAGGCGGCAACCATAGCATCTTATCGTGTGAGTCGCGTTCTTGCTAAGCATGAAAAGTCAGTTATGCATTTTCATCAAAATGGTGTTTGACAACACGAGTACAAAGGAGGAACTACTCACCATTTTGCCACTGAAAGGACATACATGGGGCGAAGATATTTTTAAGGCTTTTACTTTTGTTTGCTAACAAATTCCAACTGCTCTTTTGTAAACTTGTCTCCATTACTACCGATGAGGCACCTGCTGTGGTAGGACGCATTAGTGGGTTCGTTGCATTCTGCAAACAAGATCATTATTTCCAGGACTTTCTTAGTTATCACCGCGTAATTCATCAGCAAGCTTTGTGCAGGAAGATATTAAACATGAAAGAGGTGATGGATGTTACAATGAAGATTGTAACATCGCAAGAAGCCTACAGCCGAGGCTATTTCACGCTCACTTAGAAGAGACTGAAGCGGAGCACGGATGTGCTGTGGCTGAGCCGAGAGAAATGTTCAGGGAGATTGAGTGAGTTGTTGCCTGAAATCAAGGAGTTTCTCAAGGTCTCCAAACATGCAGAATATGCACAGCTAGAGGACACACAGTGCCTCCTAGATTTAGCTTTTCATACTGACCTAACTTACATGTTTAATGAACTGAATGTAGAGCTGCAAGGAGAAGGAAAACATGTCATCAACATGACCAGCTCTGTGAACACTTTTAAATGCAAACTACAACTGCTCACAAGAAAGCTGCAACGTAAGGACCTGCACTTCTTTCAACACATGCATTCAGACCCTGAACGTCAGGGCAAGGATACAGCACAGCTTGACAGTGCACCTTACGTGGAGCAAGTCCAGAGCATCTTATCTGAGTTTGACAGTCGTTTCACTGACTTTGCATCACTTGAGCCTATTGCCACTTATATGTGCTTACTGTTTGGCACAGGCATAAATGTGGAAGTCATTGCCTCCAAAATGGGATCACTTTTCAGGTGGACACAACTATAGCAGAAACTGAAAATCTCACCTTTCAAAATGACATTCAGCTGAAATCCAGGGCAACATCTGAGGAAGGAAGAGTTCAAGGGAGCTACTGTAGAGGATAAGTATCCCAACATAAAAAGCTGTGCTCTCAACTTATCAGCCCTTTTTGGATCAGCCTACCTCTGTGAGTCTGCATTTTCTCACATGTAGATAATAAAGCCAAAGCACAGATCTACTGTGACTGATGACCACCTTGTGGCCTGCATCAGACTTGCAACAAGCTGCTACAGCCCTGACTATGAAAAACTACTTGCCTCCACCCAATGCCAAAAGTCACACTAAGGAAAAAAATGAAATGACTTGCACTTATTTGTGGAAAACATGTTATTGGTCCACATATTTGGGTGTCATAGCGGCAGGGCCATACTCAGTGGTGTGTTGCGTTTCAAACATTTTGTTAGTTGGTTTAGATTTAGAGACTGGTAGATCTCATCAGGCTGGCAAACGAAAAAGTAGATCTCACGTCAAAAAAGGTTGGGGCACACCTGATCTAGAGTGTCAGGTAAGGTAGCGGTGATGTGATCCTTAACTAGCCTCTCAAAGCACTTCGTCACCTTAACAGTACTTCCACAGGTCTTAGCTTAATGTTAGTAGTTGTAAAACTAACATTAGCTCTGTACCAGAGACATTTATGTCATGTTGGTTCTGTGTTAGCCCACTGTAGAGAGATGTTGATGTAACGTTAGTCCACTGTAAGGAGCCATTAATGTATTGGTAGCCCACTGTAAGAAGACATTAATGTAAGTTTGCCCAGAGCCAGCAGGAGCAGCTGGAGCAAAGCTAAGCCTGTCCTTCCCCACTGTGAGTGTGGGATGAGAGAGAGGGAGGCAGAATGTGAGAGGGGGAGAAGATGGATGGGGTAGAGAGATAAAAAGAGAGAAAAAAACAACAGAATGATCATTGTGTGAGTCAGTGCAAGGGTTTTTTGTGTTATCTGTTGCAATCTCTTCTCCAATATTCTTCCTTCTTCACACAAAGCCTGCGGGTGTGTACCACAACAACACAATGCAATAGCTAAACAATCCGATCTAGACCACCTGAGTTCCAGACTTTAGTGCTCTCAAGGCTTCAGGTCAATCATGTGCCTGCTTTAATATTCTCACGGCGAGTTAGAAATGTAATTTATCATAGGATGCCAGCAAGCACCTAGGCTACTGCACATACACACATATGCCATGTGAGAAACTGAAAACACTCATTCTGTTATTTTAACTAAAACATAATCAATCTTTGTTAAACATAAATACAGAACTTGTTTTTGCATGGATTCCGCGACTCATCATTTAAATTGATGAGGCTGACAGACATGGCAACTCTGCTTTAAACTCCTGAGCAACTTGGTAGTAAGCCCAGAATGTTTTTTGTGTTATTACACACAGCCGGAAATAACTTTTGGATATCAGAGTGGCTCTAACTCACCAGCATTATGACCTTGAATACAACTTTCCCGAATTGGATCCTTTGTTTGTACCCCCCAGGGCAATTGAACTCATGTCAGAGGCTGCTCCAAGACGCCGCCGGCGGAGAAGAGGTATTCGGAGTGGACTTCTAGTCTGACTCAGGAGGCGTGCACACCATCCACCGCTTCCGAGCATATTACTTTCTAACGTTCAGTCTCTGGACAATAAAGCATATGAGTTCAGGGCGAGGATCTCCTTCCAGAGAGACATCAGGGACTATAACATACTCTGTTTCACGGAATTATGGCTTTCTCGGGATATACTGTCCCTGTCCATATAGCCAGCTGGGTTCTCAGTAAATCGTGCAGACATGAATAAAGAACATTCCGGGAAGAAGAAGGGCGTGGTGTGTGTTTCATGATTAACTACTCATGGTGTGATTGTGACAACATACAGAAACTCAAGTCCTTTTGATCATCCAACATAGAATATATCACAATTAAATGCCAACCGTATTACCTCCCAAGAGAATTCTCTTCGGTTATAGTCACAGCCATGGAATGTATATTCCTCCTCAAGCCAATACCACGACGGCCCTTTGGGAACTACACTGGACTGGCAAACTGGAAACCACATATCTTGAGGTCACATTTATTGTAGCTGGGGATTTTAACAAAGCAAATTTGAGGAAAACGCTACTGAAATTCTATCAACACATTGACTGTAGTACTTGCTCTGGTAAAACATTTAATCACTGCTACTCCCCCTTTCAAAATGCCTACAAGGCCCTTCCCTGCTCTCTCTTCGGCAAATCAGATTACGACTCCATTTTGCTCCTCCCTTCCAATAGGCATAAACTCAATCAGGAAGTACCCATGCTAAGGTCTATTCAACACTGGTCTGACCAATAGGAATCCATGCTTCAAGATCGTTTTGATCACTTGGACTGGGATATGTCCCGGATAGCCTCTGATAATAACATTGACGTATACATGGACACGGTGACTGAGTTCATCAGGAAGTGTATAGGGGATGTTGTTCCCACTGTGACTATTAAAACCTATCCAAACCAGAAACCATGGATAGATGGCAGCATTCGCGCAAAACTGAAAGCACGAACCACCACATTTAACCATGGCAAGGTGGATGGGAATATGGTTGAATACAACCAGTGTAGTTATTCCCTCCACAATGCAATAAAACAGGCATAACGTCAGTACAGAGACAAAGTGGAGTCGCAATTCAACGGCTCTGACATGAGATGTATGTGGCAGAGTCTACTGACAATCACGGATTACAAAGAGAAAACCAGCCACGTTGCAGACTCCGACGTATTGCTGCCAGTCAAGCTAAACACCTTCTTCGCCCCCTCCCAAGGACTGTGGGCTCTCGTTCTCCATGGCCGACGTGAGTAAGACATTTAAGCTTGTCAATCCTTGAAAGGCTACCGGGCATACAGCATCCCTAGTCACGTGCTCAGAACATGTGCAGACCAGCTGGCTGGAGTGTTTACAGACATATTCAATCTCTCCCGATTCCAGTCTGCTGTTCCGACAAGATGTGCACTATTGTTCCTGCACCCAAGAAAGCAAATGTAACTGAACTAAATAACTACCGCCCCGTAGCACTCACTTCTGTCATCATGAAGTGCTTTGAGAGGCTAGTTAAGGATCATATCAGTTCTACCTTACCTGACACCCTAGACCCACTTCAATTTGCTTACCACCCCAATAGATTCACAGACGATCCAAATGCCATCGCACTGCACACTGCCATATCCCATCTGGACGAGAGGAAAACCTACATAAGAATGCTGTTCATTGACTACAGCTCAGCCTTCAACACCATAGCACCCTCCAAACTCATCATTAAGGTCAGGGCCCTGGGTCTGAACCCCGCCCTGAACAACCCCGCCCCCAGTTGGTGAAGGTAGGAAACAACACATCAACTTCGCTGATCCTCAACACAGGAGCCCCACAAGGATACATGCTCAGCCTCCTACTATACTCCCTTTTCACCCATGACTGCATGGCCATGCACACCTCCAACTAAATCGTAAAGTTGGCCAATGACACAACAGCAGTAGGCCTGATTACCAACAATGACGAGAAAGCCTACAGGGAGGAGGTGAGGACCCTGGCGGAGTGGTGCTAGGAAAATAACCTCTCCCTCAACGTCAACAAAATGAAAAAGCTGATCGTGGACTTCAGGAAACAGCAGATACAGCACGCCCCTATCCACATCGACACACTCCTCAGTGTACACATCACTGACAAGCTGAAATGGTCAACCCACACAGACAGTGTGGTGAAGAAGGCTCAACAGTGCCTTTTCAACCTCAGGAGGCTGAAGAAATTCGTCTTGACCACTAAGACACTAACTTTTATAGATGCCAACTTAAGGGGGCTGAATAATTTTGCACACCCAATTTTTCAGTTTTTGATTTGTTAAAAAAGTTTGAAATATCCAATAAATGTCGTTCCACTTCATGATTGTGTCCCACTTGTTGTTGATTCTTCACAAAAAAATACAGTTTTATATCTTTACGTTTGAAGCCTGAAATGTGGCAAAAGGTCGCAAAGTTCAAGGGGGCCGAATATTTTCGCAAGGCACTGTATATACTGTATTCTATTATACTATAGTTCAGTCAATGCCACTCCGACATTGCTCAACCTAATATTTATATATTCTTTAATATATTTATAGATATATATATATATTTACTTTAACTTTTAGATGTGTGTGTATTATTGTGTATTGTTAAATATTACTGCACTGTTGGAGCTAGGAACACAAACAATTCACGACACCCGCAATAACATCTGCTAAAAATGTGTATGTGACCAATAACGTTTGATTTGATTTTTAACAACTAGGACCGCTACTTCTTGTAATGGAATCCCGCTTTACTGACAGGTTAAAGTCTGCTTGAAAGAGCCGCTAACCCAGCTAAGCTGCTAACGTTAGCCATCAAGCTAACAAATTAGTCCCAGTTGAGTTTTTCAATGGAAGCCCATTTTGTCTGGAGAAGTAAATGAACGGTTCAAACGTTGTAGGAGCTGTATCTACTTTTGGGATAAACTCTATCACTCAGAGTTCCAATGCGGCAATTGTTTGCTTGCCAAGGATTATAGGCTTGAGATGGCTTCATTCGCCAGGGGACCCATCTACTGCCTCTCATTCCCCATCTGATAGCGGAGTCAAAAGAACACAGCTACAGGGGCATGGCAATGATGGTCGCATGTCACGAGCCGTGGACTTGGGAGCAGCTAAATGGGATCCATAACAAATACAAATACAAATACACGCACATTTTTGCTTTTATGTCAGTATATTGACGTTTAGACGACGAGAGAATGGGTTGTACACACATACATGTGTGCCCGCAAGCACAGAGAGAAGGGCCAAACTGTCCATCTGCAGACAATGGTTCTCACACAGTGCTCTCACAGTTGATGTGCACACACACACACACACACACACACACACACACACACACACACACACACACACACACACACACACACACACACACACACACACACACACACACACACACACACACACACACACACACACACACACAAGCAAGCCAACAAACACACCAGCCCAGATCTACTGTAATTCCTAAATAAAAGTACACAGTACTTCATGGGCAGCCAGACACATAATTTAGAATATCTTTCATTAATACACGCACAGAGCATGTCAGAAGTGCACTGCATATAGGAGAGAAGGAAGGAGGGAGAGAGAGTGAGGAGGAGGAGGAGGAGTATAGTGGTTATATGAAGATAATGAGACTGACAGGATAGACAAGCTTCCTGCATCACGAGGAAAATCATCTTAAGTCCAAACCGTCAACACACAGACTGCCAGTCTGCCACAAACACTTTCAATCTTGAAGGACTGCCATGACAGTTATGGCTCTGTTGATGTTGTTGATGTTGCTGGTGTTGAGTTACAGGCTCTGTCTCTTACACTCTCTCTCTCCTTCTCACATCTTCCTTTCACTCTCCTGCGGAGGGGAGACAGAGCACACAGCAAAGAAAACATTGCATGGGCAGAGGCTGATATGTTTGACTGACATCCCGAGAGCTCGTTGTTCCATATTTAGTGTAGGAATTCAATAAGGGAAACAGATATGCGCAGATGTATTTTATTCAAATAAACCTTTATTTAACCAGGTCAGTCTAATTGAGATTAAACATCTATTACAATATAAACATTTCCAAAATAGCAGCAGTGATGTAAAGTACTTAAGTAGAAATACTTCAGTCGTCTTCATCAACCTGGCCAAGGATTTCGACTCTGTCAATCACCGCATTCTTATCGGCAACAGCCTTGGCTTCTCAAATGATTGCCTTGCCTGGTTCACCAACTACTTCTCAGTTAGAGTTCTGTGTGTCAAATCGGAGGGCCTGTTGTCCGGACCTCTGGCAGTCTCTATGGGGGTGCTACAGGGTTCAATTCTCAGGCCGAATCTTTTATCTGTATATATCAATGATGTTGCCCTTGCTGCTGGTGATTCTCTGATCCACCTCTATGCAGACGACACCATTCTGTATACATCTGTCCCTTCTTTGGACACTGTGCTAACAAACCTCCAAATGAGCTTCAATGCCATAAAACACTCCTCCCGAGGCCTCCAACTGCTTTTAAATGCAAGTAAAACTAAGTGCATGCATCCACCCGACTAGCATCACTACCCTGGACGGTTCTGACTGTAAACTCTCCTTCCAGACTTACATTAAGCATCTCCAATCCACAATTAAATATAGAATCAGTTTCCTATTTCGCAACAAAGCCTCCTTCACTCATGCTGCCAAACATACCCCCGTAAAACTGACTATCCTGCCGATCCTTGACTTTGGCGATGTCATTTACAAAATAGCCTCCAACACTCTACTCAGCAAATTGGATGTACTGTAGTCTATCACAGTGCCATCCGTTTTGTCACCAAAGCCCCATATACTACCCACCACTGCGACCTGTATGCTCTCGTTGGCTGGCCCTGACTACATATTTGTCGCCAAACCCACTGGCTCCAGGTCATCTATAAGCCTATGCTAGTTAAAGCCCCACCTTATCTCAGCTCACTGGTCACCATAGCACACGCTCCAGCAAGTATATTTCATTGGTCACCCCCAAAGCCAACACTTGCTTTGGCCACCTTTCCTTCCAGTTCTCTGCTGCCAATGGCTGGAACGAATTGCAAAAATCACTGAAGCTGGAGACTCATATCTCCCTCAACTTTAAGCACCAGCTGTCAGAGGAGCTTACCGATCACTGTACCTGTGCACAGCCAATCTGTAAATAGCACACCCAACTACCTCATCCCCATATTGTTACTTATCCTCTTGCTCTTTTACACCCCAGTATTTACTTGCACATCATCATCTGCACACATCACTCCAGTGTTTAGTTGCTAAATTGTAATTATTTCACTCTGTGGCTTATTTATTGCCTTACCTCCCTACTCTTCTTCATTTGTACACACTGTACATAGATTTTTATATTGCGTTATTGACTGTACGTTTGTTTATGTGTAACTCTGTGTTGTTGTTTTTGTAACACTGCTTTGCTTTATCTTGGCCAGGTTGCAGTTGTAAATGAGAACTTGTTCTCAACTGGCCTACCTGGTTGAATAAAGGTGAAATAAATACAAATAAAAATACTAGTAGTTTTTGTGGCATCTGTAATTTATTATTTATATTTTGACAACTTGTACTTTTACTCCCCTACATTCCTAAAGAAAATAATATAGTTTTTACGCCAACATTTTCCTTGACACCCAAAAGTACTCATTACATTTTGAATGTTTAGCCAGACAGGATGATGGTCCAATTCACGCACTTATCAAGTGAACATCCTTGGTCATTCCTACTGCCTCTGATCTGGCAGACACACTAAACACAAATGCTTTGTGTTTTGGAGTGTGCCCCTGGCTATCCGTGAATTTAAAAAAAAGAAAATCATGCCGATAGGTTTGCTTTATGGGAAGTTTCATGATAATTGTACCCAATGACATCATTAGTGTGCATCGTGTGATTTTAACCAATTATAAGTAGGCATTACCTACTAATTGCCTACTAATAGTCTACAAATTAGTTGATGATGTCATTGGAAAAACTTATTTTTTACTACAAAACATAAAAACGCACCATTTTCACATATGTTGATGTTGGAGTGGTGCAGGAATATGAAGTCAAATTATTTTGCAATGTCCCTTTAATATAAGATTTGTGAAATTATGTATACTTTTTACTTTTACAAATGATGGAATTTCCTGTAGAAGAATGGTGTCGCATCCCTCCGATAGAGTTCCAGACACTTGTAGAATCTGTGCCAAGGTGCATTGAAGCTGTTCTGGCTCGTGGTGGCACAACGCCCTATTAAGACACTTTATGTTGGCGTTACCTTCATTTTGGCAGTTTCCTATACTAAGTGCCAGATATAATGCTGTGGGCTGGGAGGTGACTAATAGAAAATATTGACTGTCTTTATTGAAAATACAACAAGAGCGTAACTGTACACTGAGCAACATGAGCCTCCCATTGAGTTGGGCTAATTACGCTCAGGTTTAATTTAATTTAATTTAAACAAACGTTTGTCCAGTGTAGCAGGTGTAGCAGGCCTGTTCATGTTTATTGTTACCCATAGATCTTGGTTGGATTCCAAGATATTGCATACGTATACTTCGCATTATATACATTTCATCCTTGTGCCACGGGCACAAGGATGAAATGTCATACATCAGTCATACATCAGAGAGTCTAGTTTCACCTTGAACCTCTCCTTAGTCCACAACCCTGCACCCGCAGAGCAGTAGGTTACCAGAGCATAGAAAGGACAGGATCCCTGGACCATGGTGATTGTGATGGGAGGGAAATGTCAGTGTGTCTGCCTCTGTGTCCTCCTGTCTGTCCCCTGAGGCCGGCGAAAGGAGCCACTCAGTTAGATAGAGATCTGAGATCAAGCCCAGCTCAGTTCAGCCATGTCTAGCTCAGTTAAGCTCAGTTCACCTCAGCTCCAGCCTCACCCCTGGCCCCAGACCCAGACCAAGCCCCAGCCCTGGTCTTCCAACCCAGCGACCCCGCCTCCCCCTTCTGTCCCTCTCTAACCCCCCTCTCAATCTCTCTCTCCCTCCTTCCGTCTCAGTGTCTGTGTTGTGTTGCTCTATAACTCCAACCTCCATGCCTGAGCAGCAGCAGCAAATCAGCTTTAAGGCCTAAACTGGGGATCATTACATTTTACATTTACATTTTAGTCATTTAGAAGACACTCTTATCCAGAGCAACTTACAATTAGTGCATTCATCTTAAGATAGCTAGGTGGGACGACTACATATCACAGTCCTAGCAAGCACATTTGTACCTCAATAAAGTACTTATCAGCAAAGTGAATGTTGTGTAGGAAAAGACAAGTGCAGGTATTTAAAAGAATGTGATCATCCCAAAAATACAGTGGGAATTACAGCACACTAAGTCATGTCATAACGACACTACAACACTACAACCCCCCCCCCCCCCACACACACACACCCCCACACAATTTTACACTGCTGCTGCTCTCTGGTTACTATCTATGCATAGTCACTTAACTCTACCTACATGTACATATTACCTCAATTACCTCAACTAACCATTGACTCTGTACCGGTACCCCCTGTATATAGCCTCGCTACTGTTATTTTACTGCTGCTCTTTAACTATTTGTTATTTGTTCTTTTTAACATATCTATTTTTTACTTAACATTTATTTTTCTTAAAACTGCATTGTTGGTTAAGGGCTTGTAAGTAAGCATTTCACTGTAAGGTCAGTCAAAACAGAAAATGTGTGTCAGTCTGTCTCTTGTGAAAACAGTGAACAACTTGTGAACATTTCTGAATTATAAAATATATATATATACCTGTTGTATTCGGCGCATGTGACAAATGAAATTTGATTTGATTTAACAAAGGGTACTTCTCCCCCCATACCTTGGTTCCCTTGCTTATGATGTAGTTCTGTGCTTACTTTTGAGAGTCTTGTGATCGTTTAGATTTGCCTTCATTTGCATAAAATAACATGGGTTTCAATAAGCTTCTCTAGATCTATCAAACCTTCCTTGTTCATTCATCTATCCATATATCCATCTATCTATTTATCCATCTATCCATCCATCTATCCATTCATCCATCCAACTATCGCTAATTAATCCATCTATCCAACCAACCTTATTTATCCATCCAACCTTTCAGCTGAAGCAAGCCCACACATTTTCTGTGGAATATACAGTAGGTGTTGGCAGGCCTGGAGCTGTCCATGGTAACTGATCATGGCTATTGCCAAGCAGAACCCTGGAACTGTACTGTGGGTTCCTATAGAGTGGTAGCCAGATAGTGGAAGTAGAGAGTGCAGTATGGAGACATTTTTAGAATGAACTTGGCGGGATTGTGACACTGTATCTGCCTCTGCTGCTTCTGTTGATCTGTAATTGAGCTTGCCCAAATAACAGGGCAGCATGTCTTTCTGTCTTTCTGTCTTTCTGTGTGGGTGGTGTAAATGGGTTACAGTCAGTCAGTACGAATAAAATAATTTTGTTCAGCAGATAAAATATGTACATAATGGAGGATTCAGCCACCAGACTGTTAGATGGTCTTATGAACAGAGAAGTGAATAGGCTGGAACAGAAACAGAGAGGAACAGAAACAGAGAGGAAGATATCTTATTTCTCTCTCCTCTTTCTCTTAGTTCAGCAGTGTTTCAACTCTTGAGCAAAGGACTCTGACGTATTGAGACACAGAGTGGTTTGAGCAGTGTACTGAGAAACTCAATGTTGCTTGAGGCCAAATGCAGCAGAAATGGAAAGCATTGCTTTAACACAGTTTCTTAGGAGCAGTGAGTGAAAGATACCAACTTGTCACTCTTTATATTTCACACACACATACACACACAAACACACATATTTAAACTACTTTATTTGAATCCACAACTCACATTACATTTAAAAAAGGATTCAAACATGTCAAAGTTATTTGCATGCATTGACACAGAAAGCACCTTCTTTTCCAAACAGCTAGGCTGCCCATAACAGATGAAACAGAGCAATACCTAGCCGATTGCTTTGCTTAAGTCTTAGCCTGCAATCTGGAGTCCACGTAGGCCTACTGTAAGCCTATGTATGTGGCTGAGAATATCAGTGGTACTAACTTGCACCCATATCCGAGGCTTCCCAAGAGTGATATGAGGGGCTGGTATTTAATGGCAAGAACTGGTAACTGAGAAGTTAGAGAAGTTACTACCTTTTAGGGTATAAGTACTCAGGGGGGAAGTACCTTTTAGGGAATAGTTCCTGTAATTCAGTACAGAAGTTGGGATGGAAGAGTCCATTAAACAGTCTCAGAAGGAGACATAAGACTTCAAAGAGCTAGTGTAACCTGAACGGTATACTTAAGCTAACTTTCTTCAAGGAACGGAGGAGAAGACAATGAGAGCACAGCCTCCACAACTCAAGGAAGAGCAAACAGCGAACACAACAAGGGACACAACCCCAGGGAACCACCCAACTCAGAGGAGAGGAAGAGAGCAACAAGTAAGGGCAAACAGCCTTTTGTTCTCCTCCATGAGGCCTAACCAGAGCCAAGGATCAAAGACTCTGCCCACAGACTGAGTATAACACTCACATATTCAGATATCTAGAGGTCTTTTCTTATCTTTCACTCTATTCACTCCCTTTTTCTATGATCATTCTCATTATGTCTGTAAATGTTTTGATTCGTGTAGTTAACTGTTGATGGTATAAAATAATTATGTTTACCTTTTATTTTGGTGAAGTTTCTCCAATTGATTCTCAAATAATTCATACCTTCACAAATATCAGTTATTACTATTGTTCTAATTTTTGTCTGATATAGTTAGTTCTCCAATCATTCATAAGGCAGGTCTTCTTAGAATAACATTTTTGTCCAATACTGGACTGGTGTCCCGTTTTAATAATTTCATAGTAATAAGTGTGCACACTACTCTACACTCCTCTATAAATCCAGATGGAGGGAGTCTCCAGCTAGCTCCCAGACAAACAGAAAAATCTGACTGCCGATAGGTGCGTAACGTTTTGTTGTTCCCATAGAATAGTTTTACCTCCAATTTGCTTCGTTTAAATATTGCAGGCCACAAGACAGCAGTAGCTTGTTTGGCTTGTGCCTGCTGTAGCCAATGTAAGCTAACTAGCAAGATGTGTTGTTGCTAGCTAAGTAGAATTTGTATAAACCCCTTATTGATACTAACCAGATGGCCACAACTAGATAACCAGCGTAGCTAGCAACATTATCACAATAGATTCATGTTTGAATGAAGCAACTGCCTGTTAGCTTTCGAGAATTTGTGGAGTAGCTAGCTAGCTAACCCATCAAGCTAACATTAGCCAGCAAGAAAACTGGTCCTGGCAGTATGGGATAACGGAGATTTCAGAAAATGATTTATTCTTCATCTTGCTAGATAGCAAGCTTGGTAAAGCATTTAGTGGTGTGTGCATTGTGCTGCACTTACCACCCCCATTCATTTCATATGAAGTGTGTGTGACTGCCTGACTCAGTTAGCAAGCTAACGTTAGCTAGCTATCTAATGAGCAGGTGCATATTATCAAACTGAACCTAACAAAGAAATCCTTCTTCAAGCACAAAACTCTTTAGCTAGCTGTAAAATATGTATGCCACTTCTGTTGGCTCCCCCACGCGGAGGTTTGTGCTCTCTGATTGTCTTTAAGCCAAGTTTTTGGCCAATGACGAGCATTGCAATTATACATGTAGAGACAGCAGGTTCGTCTGTAAACAGGTCGGTGCACAGCGGGGAAGTGTTTTGTTCTAGCAAGAGAAGGAACGTCCTCCTACTGTGCTAAGTACCTATCGGCAGTCAGATGTCTTGGTGTGTCTGTACCATAACTGTTGTGTTGTGACTGTTGAGCATGTTCAACAGATGGTTCCGTCTGGTAGCAGTGTAAATCCATTCGACATTCTGGACACCCAAGCCCCCCTCTTTTCAGCTTAGAAACACACACACGTGCATGCATACTCACACACAATGTAGGCACTGAACCAGGGGCTAATTTCAATTCACCCTCATGCCTCCCAGCATGCATTGTGTCACTGCGCTCTGATGCCCACTTGTTACTTGACATGACTTGACCTGTCATCATCACATGTCCTGAATGACCGAGTACACATGAAGGGAGATTAAGGAGCATGCAGCTGAATCACACTCTCCCTTCTTTCATATCTATTTCACTCCGTCTTTTCCCACTTTGCTCCCTCTCTTTCTCTCAGTGTATCTCTCTCTCTTAGTTTATCTCCCCCTCTTCCCATCATTCTCTCTACCTTTTAACCCTCTACCCACCTGTTTTGAGCCCCATATTTTTAGCAAAAAATACATTTATAAAAATAAACTGATTTTTGTTTTGTTTTTGGGTAACCTGTTTTGCATGTTATTTTGGCATTAATATGTGTCACACATCAGTTTGCAAACAATGTCAAAAATAATAATAATAATACTTGAGTTAATAAAGCTGCATACAAACATGGTCTCTTTTTGCTTGTTTCAGCCTACTGCAGCTCAGTGCTTTCTGTGGTGGTGTGGCAGCCAGTGGAAAATACGGAGCCTAGGTGTTGGTAATGTGCTCTAGTTGCACCGTGATTGGCTCAGTGTTCTGTCACTCATGGGAACACTATGTACCGCCAAATCTATGGGTAAAATTCAAGCCCCTTGGGTGCTGCCCCAGAGCTACATTAGAAATAACCGTTCAAGGCGGCTCAAGGTCATTGGCCGCAGACAAAATTATATCAAATCACGTTATATCTACAGTAGCTTTGATTGGACTGATCATGTCAACGTCATACTTTAAAAATCTCAACCTAGCAGTCATCATCATGAATCAAGTCGACAATCTACTGGCAAATCTTTTTTAATCCTTGTCATATGAAGAGAAATAATGACGAGAAATTCCAGATAAAACGTATCGGTGCTCATCGGTCATTGGACATAAACATTACACAGCAAGTTGGAAATCGCAAATTCAACATTGAGTGGATTGGAAGGAATCAGTGGCTAACTGCAAGCATTGCAAAGCAATCACAAGCCCGCTATTCAGCGTAGTGGGTGTGTGTGGTCCCAAATCTGGGTTTAAGGGCCTCTTTTCCAAGTTTAAAATGATAAGCATTCAACATTGGCCATGCTGTCAATCCAGCATGATTTCTGCCGCGCTCAAAACAACTGTTAACTTGGACCTGGGAAATCTGACTTCAGTGAGTTCAAGACAACTTGGAACTCGGGGAAGAAACTAGCTCCGACTGGGAAAATAAGTTTTGAACGGTCATCCAATGCGGAATTTTAACTCTGGAACTCAGGATTCTTTCTAGAGCTACGACCTGAAGATCACTGACGCCATCATGATTCACCATTATTTTTTTCAGAGTTCCCAGTTGTCTTGAAAGCACCATAAATCCAGAGAATGCCAGACTTTGGTGACAAAGTTTGCTGACAAAATTTGCCCACGAAGGAACGCTGCGCCACCTTCCTGTTCAAGTGAGCAGAGCACAACAAGGTGAGTCCAAACATGTCTTGTATGCTGCTGCATAAATGATGTGATATGTATACTGTAGCTAAGAAAGTAATACTAAGTGTATGTTGTGTAGTAAGCTGTTAGTAGCCCATGTGCCTCACCCTAATAATTTGATCTATTTTCCCTTCCTAATTTTGCCTACTGTTCTGACTTGGTGGTGCATATGTAGTGCACATGTAGCCTATAACCTGTTGTAGAGAAATGTAATCATTGAATAGTGTAAGAGCTGTCATTGTATGCTTATATGCCCCCTTTATCTAAACACATCTAAACAAGAAATCAAGAAATAACAGAACAAGCCCAAGTAACAATCCAGAGTAGAGAGTAAAAATTTGAGTGAGCATGTGTCAAAATCTAGAATATAAATACATGGTGTGTATCATTTGGAAAGAAAATGGTATGTACAGTAGTAGCTATATTAGTATGAGCTTGGTCGAGAATACTGTATTATCATACACAGTGATATAACAGTACATAAACAGAATATGAGGTGACCAGCATTCAATGACTATATAGATGTGGCATTAGTCTCAAGGTGCAGGGCAGAGTACCAGGTATGTAGTCGGCTAGTGATGGCTGGTCAACAGTCTGATGGCCTGGAGATAGAAGCTGTTTTTCAGTCTCTCGGTCCCGGCTTTTATGCACCTGTACCATCTCTGTCTGCTAGATGGTAGCAGAGTGAACAGACCACAGCTTCGTTGGCTGAAGTCCTTGATGATCGTCTTGGCTTTTCTTTGACACCAGTGCAGTAAAGAGGGCAAGCAGCTTACTTCGGGCTGACTACACCACCGTCTGGAGAGCCATGCGGTTGAGGGCGGTGCAGTTGCCGTACCAAGCTGTGATGCAGCCTGACAGAATGGTGCATCTGTAGACGTTTGTGAGGGTCTTAGGGGCCATGTCGGATTTATTCAGCTGCCTGAGGTTGTAGAGGCACTGTGGTACCTTCTTCACCATTGTGTCGGTGTGGCGAGACCATTTCAGGTCCTCTGTGATGTGCACGCCAAGGAAATTTAAGGTTTTGACCCTCTCCACTGTGCCTTCATCCCCATGTGGATGATGGCACACTCCCTCTTCTGTCTCCTGTAGTCCACAATCATCTCCTTAGCCAGGGCATTAACCTCCTCCCTGTAGGCTGTCTCGTCATTGTTGGTAATCAGGCCTGACCCTGTCATGTCATCAGCAAACTTAATGATTGAGTTTGAGTAGTGTGTAGCCACACATTCATGAGTGAACAGGGAGTACATGAGGGGGCTGAGCACACACCCTTGGGGGGCCCCACTATTGAGGATCAGCGTGGTGGCAGTGTTGTTGCCTACCCTCACCACCTCGATGGAAGTGTTATGGTCTTAGACTCTCAAAGCACTTCATGGTGACAGAGGTGAGTGTTATGGGGCAATAGTCATTTAGTTCAGTTACCTTAACTTACTTGGGTACAGGAACAATGGTTGACGTCTTGAAGCAAGTGAGGACAACAGACTGGGATAGGGAGAGGTTGAATATGTCCATAAACACTCGAGCCAGCTGGTCTACACATGCACTGAGGATGTGGATTGGTATGCAGTCTTGAGAGGGTTAACTCGCTTGAAAGTCTACATTATTCTCAGAGGTGACCTGGATCATATCTTGTAGCATGGATTCAGATTGGTCAGAACAACGTTGAACAGACCTTACCACAGATGCTTCCTGCTTTAATTTCTGCCTATAGGCGGGGAGGAGCAGAATGGAGACATGATCTGATTTGCCAAAAAGGGGAGGGGGACTTGTAGCCTACTCAGAAGGGAGAATAACAATGGTCAAGCATCTTCTCTTCAAATGTAATAGAGGCAACGTGTTGGTGGAATTTCGGGACAAATTTCCTTAGATTTACTTTGTTATTTAAAGTCCCTAGCTGCAACAAATGCAGTCTCAGAATATGCGGTTTCCAGCATACTCAAAGTCCCGTACACTTCCTTGAGTGCCATCATGCTGTCGGCCTGAGGGGGAATAATAAACAGCCATGATAACAATCAATGGGAAGTTCTCTTGGGAGTTAATGTGGTTGGCAATTGATGGTGAGGTGTTTCAGATCAGGAAAGCATGCGTCTGTCTGCCTGTGTGTGTGTGTGTGTGTGTGTGTGTGTGTGTGTGTGTGTGTGTGTGTGTGTGTGTGTGTGTGTGTGTGTGTGTGTGTGTGTGTGTGTGTGTGTGTGTGTGTGTGTAATACAGGCTGGAAGAACAAGGCAAAGGGCTGGTTATGGGAGTGTGGTCTGGTGCGTGAGAGCAGCTGTTGATGCACACAGTGGAGATGACTAGGGCCAATATGGGATCAGTTGATGAGAAAGTTGGATGATGCTCTTTACACTCCGGGTGGCGGGTATTGGAGAGAAGGAGAGGACAGTCAGGTAGAAAGAAGAGGGAGAACATCTGCAACTAAGAAGATCGCTGTTACCAGGAAAACCTTTTCTCTGTGTTTGTATATCAGCTCCCTTAAGAGGGCGACTGAAAGCAATCAGTGGTTGGATTGGATCTCAAACCAAAGACAATTTTTTTAAGCGAGTCCTATCCTCCTCGGTATCCATCAGAAAGGTTGTGACCCCATCTCTGTGTTGAAGGAAGCCATAATAAAGTAATCACTGTGTGCCGTGACCTCATTAATATGTGTCTTATTACTTGGTCATTGTGCATGGCAACCTCATTACACGTGTGGTGGCTTCTTCATCGTGCACAGTGACTGTTTGCATCTGAATGATAGGCTGAGGAACTGTATGTCTAATGAGTTTAATTGTTGTACTGTGCCATTGCTATGCACTTAAACTTTGACCAACTTTATGCCATTTTACAGACTCTTTTTATCTAAACAAATTACAGTCATGCGTGTACACATTTTACATATGGGCTGTAACAGGAATCAAACCCACTTTCCTGGCATGACAAGCACCATACTCTACTAGCTGAGCTAGGCTTTAGGCTATGTTTACCATGGAAATACTGTGGATTGCTATGATCCCTTATTGATGTCACTTGTTAAATCAAATTCAATCTGTATAGATGAAGGGGAGGAGACAGGTTAAAGAAGGATTTTTAAGCCTTGAGACAAATGAGACATAGATTGTGTATGTGTGCCATTTAGAGTTTGAATGGGTAAGACAAAATATTGAAGTGCCTTTGAACGGGGTATGGCAGTAGGTGCCAGGCACACTGGTTTAAATGTGTCAAGAACTGCAATACTGCTGGCTTTTCCACACTCAACAGTTTCCCATGTGTATCAAGAATGGTCCACTACTAAAAGGACATCAAGCCAACTTGACACAACTGTGGGAAGCATTGGAGTCAATACTTGTATGCATCCCTGTGGAACACTTTTGACATCTTGTAGAGTTCAGGCCCTGACGAATTGAGGCTGTTCTGAGGGCAAATATTCTCAATATTAAGGTGTTCCTAATGTAGTGTGAACTCAGTGTATGTGGATGTAAATTGTTTCCAAATTAAAAGTCACACGAGTAATGTGTGTGTTATTACCCACCCTGCAGTAGTGTGTTGGGGCTGGTGGGTGATTCACAGGGCATAATAACAGGGCAACATATAGCAGACTAAAATGCTCTAGCCATGAGGCACACACACACACACACACACACACACACACACACACATACACGTACACACACACACTGGATTGAGAGAGGACTTGACTAGACATGGTCAGGCGTGTAAGAGAGTTGGGCTGATATAAGATGGTGCGTGTATGTATGTGTGTGTGTGTGTGTGTGTGTGTGTGTGTGTGTGTGTGTGTGTGTGTGTGTGTGTGTGTGTGTTGTAGATGACGATGTACTGCTGTCTTCTCACTTCCCAAGTTCCTATACCCATAATGTCACAGCAAAATACCTGCCATATGACACAAGGGAAAACCACTGTGCTGTGGTAGAGAGGTGAAGGCAACTCCATCTGTTGCCTTCATCTATAGCAGTCGTTCTGTGTGTTCATGAGCATGTGTGTGTCTGTGTGTGTGTCTGTGAAATATAGATGTACACAAACACTATCATCCACCATTCAATTGTATTTTATATTTACATTTGAATATTTTCCTTTGCAGGCAGAAGGCAGCCCACCAGAAGATAGAGGAGAGTAACGAGGACAAGAACTAAGAGATGCTATCGTCACTCTTCACTGTGCTCAGAAACTTCACAGAGAGGTAAGGGAAACACTCTAGGCCATCTTTGTGATCTGCTCAACTGTGTGGGGGTGGATGACAGTCTGCACTGTGGGATTCACTGGATTTGAAATGTTCCAAAGTATCTAGAACACAACCTTTAAGGTAAACAGCTTAGAAAGTTGTGGGTGGTGTTCAGTAGGCCAACTTCCCCACCGCACCACATGGTGGAGTACTTTCTAGGTCCACCAATGGCAACAACATCGCTCTCCGGGCTAGATTCAGTCAGATCAAGCGTTAAACTGCCATAGTTGAGAACGGCATAGCTGATGTTTCGGCGGTGTCGGAGGTGGAACTGTGTTGGAGCTGTCATATCGGCAGCTGCTCTTGTGATCATTGTCCTATAAGCCACACCCGTCCCAGTCACGTTCTAAGTTCAGAACATGAAAGTGTATGCTATATGGAAATGATGACGGTCAAATTGAAAATCAAGGCTTCAGAGGATTTATCTCAGTGCCACTCCGTGCAGCCAATGGCAATGTCAGTTTAAGTATCATGCCGGGAGCCATTGTGGATTTGACCATTTTAACGCAGTTCTACCATCAAAACATCAGCTGTGCGGATTTCTGCTAAAGCAGATCTGATTGAACCGGGCCCTAAATTGCCTCCATTCATCATGGACGAGGCAAGGCTACTTCAGGGAGGGAGAGAGGGAGGGAGGAAGTGAATGAGGGAGGAAGGGAGGGAGGGAGGTAGAGAGGGAGAGAGTGAGAGAGAGCCAGAGAGAGAGAGAGATGAAAATGATAAGGCCAGTACTTCTCTGTGCTGAAGCAGAGGTCATAAAATGCTAATGGCTGCTGTACCTGCTGACTGAGCACACAACTCCCTAGACCCAGACCCAGACCGAGACCAAGACAAAGACAGGACTAAGGCTGTTGAGGAAGAGGAAGGAAGAATGTAGTTGTTGTGGGCAGGTGTAAGCGGCACTGACGATGGCACTGATGCCAGTCTGTTCTGGATCATTGGGTGATGAGATGTGAGTATATCTCACCACCTTAGGGAAACAGGAGAAGCACACCAGACAGATGTGGTGATGATACTGTTGGCTAACCCACCACGGGGAAAGGGCCATATCCAGAGATATCTTGATTTGACTCGAAAATGTACAGATATCACATGGTCATTTCCTTCGTTCCAATATCGACTCATTCAAAATCAGATTTTGGAGGTCAAACACAGGTTACTGAGTTATTTTACATTATTTGTGTTAATGACAAACCCCTGCTATTTGATGAGTATCTGATGTCTGGTCATTTCTGCTGTCATTAGGTGCCCTATGAGCTTAACCAATGATGGTGTAAAGGTCCCTTTCTCCCTGATTGTGATATGTGTGATATATGAGCCGCTTCATGTCTGACAGGAAACATTATCATCAATGTTTGTTGCATGAGATCCAAGGGAACTGGTACCAACTGCAGCGCCCTGTCCCTGCACCCCCAGCCGTGTGGAGGGAAGGGGGTTGTGGATGAGAGGAGCCAGGGGAGAGGGCTGCCTGATGGGATAGGCACGTGGGGTGTTTGGGGGGGAGAGGGGCCTAGTTAGAAGGGTCCAGGAGGGTTTGTGTTTTAATTGTCAACACTACATAAAAAGAGACCTAAGACAACAACATAGCAAGGCAGCAACACATGACAACACAGCATGGTAGCAACACAACATAACAACAACATGGTAGCAACACAACATGGTAGCAGCACAAAACATGGTACAAACATTATTGGGCACAGACAACAGCACAATGGGCAAGAAGATAGAGACAATAATACATCACACAAAGCAGCCACAACTGTCAGTAAGAGAGTGCATGATTGAGTCTTTGAATGAAGAGATTGAGATAAAACTGTCCAGTTTGAGTGCAGGTGTGTAATCAGTGTGCTGGGGGCGTGATGGGGGATGGTTGCAGTAATTAGGAGGAAATGTGACTGGCTGCACTGGGCTCCCGCTCAGCACCAGCTGTAAGTCAGAGATTGTCCTCTCTATCTCTAATCTATCTTTTACTCTCTCTCTCCTCTCTTTCTTTCCTTCTCTATCTCTCTCTCTCTCGATTTCGCCTTCTCTCCTTCTGCGTCTTTCAGTCTCACTCCTTTGTCCTCTGCCTTTCATCCTCTACTCACCAGGGAACTGAAACCGTAAGGTTTTATTTTTATATCTGTCTAGACTGTCATTGATTGAGGTTATAATGTCTTGTAAAGTTATATTGGGTTTACATGTCGGGTAATGGGTTGAGTATGTCTGTGTATAGGTACTAACACTGGCGCTTTGCTTTGGCCCGTCTCTGGTTTAGTGTTCCTCTGAACTAGGCTCATATCGCAGTTGATGCTTAGATGCTTGGACACACACACACACACACACACACACACACACACACACACACACACACACACACACACACACACACACACACACACAGACACACACACACACACACACACACACACACACACACACACACACACACACACACACACACACACACACACACACACACACACACACACACACACACACACACACACACACACGTCCTGCCCCCATCCCTCCACATACACACTCTCCCTAGCAGATGCTTAATAGTTTTGATCTGATAAAGGACAGTCCATATCTCTATTGAATGAGACAGTTTACATTGACTGACTTGTACAGACAACAGGACGCCTGGGGAGCCATGGCTCTGGCCATCTGCTCCTGGCACACAGCACACTGTCACACTGTTTACAGTTTTTTTCAATTGCTAACATGCATTGGTCAAAACTGAAGTCACGTTATCAGTCAGCAAAACAGAAGTGTATGTGGAGCAAACTGTGAATAATTTTTAATTGCTTTCACACAAAATACATTCAATGACCACATTCTCCCAAATCCGTGAACTCTTTTCCCATTCATACTCCACCACCTGCGAAACTATATATTTGCAGCACATGTTTTCAAATGCTAACACACTGTTTCCAAAACTGTTAAAACACATTCAAAACAGAATGATGGCAAATGTTGTGCATTTCTGCAGTAACCAGATTGAAACATATAGAAAATCTCAGCAGGATATTTAATCGTTCCGAACACAGCTGATTGCAATTTCAGCTGAAAGCCTACCCAAGTGTCCTGTTTTTAGTCTCGTTACCAAACAGACAAAAGGGGACGGCTTCGGAATGATTTAGTTTGGAAACATGGATCAAGGAAGACAGGTTGGTGGGGAAAGAAGAGTGTCAGGGAGACTGCGTGGAGGACAAAGGTGAGGAAGACCAAGAGCAGTGGCCTCTGATGAGATAAGAGCCACAATTACTGACCATGTTGTAAACTATGGTCTCTCTTTGAGAGAGGACGGTTTAAGGGTGCAACCAAATCTGCAGCGTTCAACAGTTGCATCAATAGTACGAATGTGCATCCTTCAATGATAATTGAACTACATATTACAGTACAATACAGTATGTTCACATTTTTACATGTACTGACATTTTGAAATATATAGATTTTTTGTGTGTTTTTCAGTAGGATCCAAAGGTTGCCTCCCACAGGAGGGAGAGGCAGAATATTATCAGATGTGCAGGAAATTGCCATTGTTGACATGGTAATTGGCAACAATGCAATAAAACTGAGGGAAATTTGGGACAGAGTGCTGGCAGACAATATCCCTATTGGGAATGTGAATACGGTCAGCACAACGACAATTGCCAGAGAAACATAAAATAAGAGTCCTAGTGAAACATAAAATAAGGAGGAAGCAGTTGTACACTGTACCCTTTGAGAGAAACTGTGAACGTGTGAAAGAACTCTGGTATCAATATGTCCAGGTAAGATGTCTGTTCAATGACCAAACAGGGTACATACACAGCTATGCATAATGTAAAGTAGTGTAAAACTGTGGATTTACTGTATTTTAGAGAGTAATGGAGATGGAAGCCAGGCAAACTGCACATACCGTACATTCATCTTTGTGGATGAAGCTGGATTCAACCTAGCAAAACCACGCCGCAGGGGAAGAAATGTGATTGGACAGAGAGCAACCGTAGATGTCCCAGGCCAGAGATGAGCTAACATCCCAATGTGTGCAGCACTGTCCAATGATGGTTTGCTGTTACACAAACCGCTCATTGGCCCCTGCAATACAGAGAGGTTCAATTATTTTCTGCATGACCTGCATAATGGACTTGTGCCAGCGGAGGAGAGAGGGGCAGAAATTCTCCTACCTTCGTTGTTGTGTGAGATAATGTGGCATTCCACCACGCTGCTGCAGTCAGACTGGTTTACTGCTCATTCCAGGATGTCAGTACTATTCCTGCCTCCGTTCTCCCCCTTCCTAAAGCCCATAGAGGAGTTTTTCTCTGTGTGAAGGTTAATGACCACCATCCACATGACCAGATGTCCTTACTGGAAGCCATGAACACGGGGTGTGGAGACACTTCTCCTGAAGACTGCCAGGGTGTGGAGACACTTCTACTAAAGACTGCCAGGGTTGGATGAGACATTCCAGAAGATACTTTCCAAGATGCATCGCCAGAGAAGACATAAGATGTGATGTTGATGAGAACCTGTGGCCAAATGCAGGAGAGAGGGAGAACTAGAACCCTCACAGTACTCTACAGTATGAGTGATTATACTATAACTGTTGATGAGAACTAGAACCCTCACAGTACTGTACAGTATGAGTGATTATACTATACATGTTGATGAGAACTAGAACCTTCACAGTACTCTACAGTATGAGTGATTATACTATACATGTTGATGAGAACTAGGACCCTCACAGTACTGTACAGTATGAGTGTTATATTATACATGTTGATGAGAACTAGAACCCTCACGGTACTCTACAGTATGAGTGATTATACTATACATGTTGATGAGAACTAGAACCCTCACAGTATTCTACAGTTATGAGTGATTATATTATACATGTTGATGAGAACTAGAACCCTCACAGTACTCTACAGTATGAGTGATTATACTATACATGTTGATGAGAACTAGAACCCTCACAGTACTGTACAGTATGAGTGTTATACTATACATGTTGATGAGAACTAGAACCCTCACAGTGCTGTACAGTATGAGTGATTATACTATACATGTTGATGAGAACTAGAACCCTCACAGTACTGTACAGTATGAGTGATTATACTATACATGTGGATGAGAACTAAAACCTCACAGTACTCTACAGTATGAGTGTTATACTATACATGTTGATGAGAACTAGAACCCTCACAGTACTGTACAGTATGAGTGAATATACTATACATGTTGATGAGAACTAGAACACTCACAGTACTCTACAGTATGAGTGATTATACTATACATGTTGATGAGAACTAGAACCCTCACAGTAATGTACAGTATGAGTGATTATACTATACATGTTGATGAGAACTAGAACCCTCACAGTACTGTACAGTATGAGTGATTATACTATACATGTTGATGAGAACTAGAACCCTCACAGTACTGTACAGTATGAGTGATTATACTATACATGTTGATTATAACTAGAACCCTCACAGTACTCTACAGTATGAGTGATTATACTATACATGTTGATGAGAACTAGAACCCTCACAGTAATGTACAGTATGAGTGATTATACTATACATGTTGATGAGAACTAGAACACTCACAGTACTCTACTGTATGAGTGATTATACTATACATGTTGATGAGAACTAGAACCCTCACAGTAATGTACAGTATGAGTGATTATACTATACATGTTGATGAGAACTAGAACACTCACAGTACTGTACAGTATGAGTGTTATACTATACATGTTGATGAGAACTAGAACCCTCACAGTACTGTACAGTATGAGTGATTATACTATACATGTTGATGAGAACTAGAACCCTCACAGTACTGTACAGTATGAGTGATTTTACTATACATGGTGATGAGAACTAGAACCCTCACGGTACTCTACAGTATGAGTGTTATACTATACATGTTGATAAGAACTAGAACCCTCACAGTACTGTACAGTATGAGTGTTATACTATACATGTTGATGAGAACTAGAACCCTCACAGTACTGTACAGTATGAGTGATTATACTATACATGTTGATGAGAACTAGAACCCTCACAGTACTGTACAGTATGAGTGTTATACTATACATGTTGATGAGAACTAGAACCCTCACAGTACTGTACAGTATGAGTGATTATACTATACATGTTGATGAGAACTAAAACCCTCACGGTATTCTACAGTATGAGTGTTATACTATACATGTTGATGAGAACTAGAACCCTCACAGTACTGTACAGTATGAGTGATTATACTATACATGTTGATGAGAACTAGAACACTCACAGTACTCTACAGTATGAGTGATTATACTATACATGTTGATGAGAACTAGAACCCTCACAGTACTGTACAGTATGAGTGATTATACTATACATGTTGATGAGAACTAGAACACTCACAGTACTCTACAGTATGAGTGATTATACTATACATGTTGATGAGAACTAGAACACTCACAGTACTCTACAGTATGAGTGATTATACTATACATGTTGATGAGAACTAGAACCCTCACAGTACTGTACAGTATGAGTGATTATACTATACATGTTGATGAGAACTAGAACCCTCACAGTACTGTACAGTATGAGTGATTATACTTCACGTTGTTGATGTTTTTTGTTGTTGTAATTATTAATGCAGCCCTGGAATTTCAGGAATTAGATGTTTGTTTAAACTTTTTTTTTCACAAGTAAATAGAAATAGATATAGATATAGAAAACATAAAGGTTATTGAAGCAAATTGCTGCAGTTCTGATTCATTCTTGTTACATATATTTTAGTACAGTCAATAAAGTGAAAATATGTTTTTCTTAATCTGTAATGAAATACTGATTTATGTGAAAAATCATTCAAGCTTCAAAGAGAAAAGTGAATCATTTATGTAACGCTCCCTGTTGTTAGTGTTTTTTAGGTCAGTGTGTTATGAGTGACAATGTTATGCTTTCTGAGTGAGAATTGTTGACAGTGTTATGGTCGAACAAGCTTATTTTGAGACATGTATGAAGTGTTTTGGTGGTTTGAGTGAGTTTTGGAGGTGAGAATAACTGGCCAATATGCATGTTGGTAATGCAGACTTTTGAAAAAGTGGCTTCAGTAATTGACCGATGCTTGTTAGCAATTGAAAAAAAACTGTAACACACTGTTACGCTGGAGCCCAGAGGCAGCAGCCGACGTGGATGGGTTGAGATGGACTCTGGTCCTTTTACCTAAGGGGGGAGGGGAGGGGAGGGGAGGGGAGAGCAGTTAATTGATGTTAAGGAGAGAGCTCACCCTTCTGTCCCACTAGACCAGGGATCATCAACTACATTCAACCGCGGGACGGTTTTTCTTCAGCTGATATTCAGGGGGCCGGAACATAATCACAAATCATTTGTAGACTGCTGATTGACCACAAGAAGCCAAAACAGATACAATATTTGACTACATAATCATTTCAAAACTTGCTTACATTTGTATACCTTCACATATTTCTATTATGTGTGGGAATACTTTGGAACAGATTCCCCCCCCCCCCAAATAACTCTGTTGCTGGTGTTTTTACAGTCTTTTATGTCCAACATTTATTGAAGTTTTTTTTTGCCATAAAAACTTGAGGGGCCAAATAAAATAACCAAACTGATGAGTTGGAATCCCTGGAATAGAGCATCAGTCATATGCTGCTGGACAGGTTAAACGTCCTTTCATTGTAGTTTGACAAGGTTTTGGAGTTGTTTGTGGAGAAGACAGTAGTGTGTGTGTGTGTGTGTGTGTGTGTGTGTGTGTGTGTGTGTGTGTGTGTGTGTGTGTGTGTGTGTGTGTGTGTGTGTGTGTGTGTGTGTGTGTGTGTGTGTGTGTGTGTGTGTGCTTGCATGTAGAGAATGTGTCTACATGTGTATTTTATGAATGTTGTCCAATGATCTAGACACACATATTGTGGTCTGACATAATTATTTTGATTCATCATAGATGCTCATTCAGTCATGTCGTCAGTCATGTCGTACATGTCAGATCCCCCTTCAAACAACAAATGGTTTGCTGCTGGACAGGTTAAACGTCCTTTCATTGTAGTTTGACAAGGTTTTGGAGTTGTTTGTGGAGAAGACAGTAGTGTGTGTGTGTGTGTGTGTGTGTGTGTGTGTGTGTGTGTGTGTGTGTGTGTGTGTGTGTGTGTGTGTGTGTGTGTGTGTGCTTGCATGTAGAGAATGTGTCTACATGTGTATTTTATGAATGTTGTCCAATGATCTAGACACACATATTGTGGTCTGACATAATTATTTTGATTCATCATAGATGCTCATTCAGTCATGTCGTCAGTCATGTCGTACATGTCAGATCCCCCTTCAAACAACAAATAGTTGAAGACTTGCTACCTGGATAGAGAAGGACTCAACTTCAGTCCCAGAATAGGGTAGACCTGTGTGTTAGTTTAAAGGATGTAGCATATGTTACGCTAATCCAATGCATTATAACCACCAGAATGCCAATTCATTGGTTTTACTGTATGGCTAGTATTTTTACAGAAGGATCTCTCTCTCTCTCTCAGATAAACACTCATTCCAAAGAACATTATTAGAATTGTAATCCATAATAACAAATGGTGTCTCTGCGGGTTAGCATTTAGCCAACCCACTCCCTTGCCAAGAGAATCACATAAAATCCAATAAGTATTTGCACTGAGGCACTGAGACGTGGACAATACACATTACTGGACCCGCATCAGATGTCAACACAAACACAGAAAAGGAAGAGAACGCAAACAAAGCAAACAAAAGGAGGGTGGATGGAAAATTAAACTCTTTAGAGGACAGAACAGAGAGTGAGTCAGCAGCACGTCGGACAGATGTTCCCCTCAGATTAATATTCTCACTCCCAGTGTGTGTGTGTGTGTGTGTGTGTGTGTGTGTGTGTGTGTGTGTGTGTGTGTGTGTGTGTGTGTGTGTGTGTGTTATCCTACCACGGACTCGCTATGCTGTCTGATTTCATGCCTCCTGAGCAGCGAGAATGGAAAGACCCCTCTCCTGCAGTCATGGCACTGTCACAAGATTTTAATAAATGATACTAACAAACGGGAATATCAGTCTCTCACCGGATGACGCGATGAATGCGGCAGCAACTGGGGCTAAATTTAGCTCCACTCCCTCCCTCTTGCACGGCGAACAACAGCGATCACACTGTTTACGACCGGCGCCAATTTCTTTATGCATTTTTTAACTACGGAAGTCTTTAGTTCTATAATGTCTCTTTCGGGCTACAATTCACCCCTCCTGGCTACGCTGTTGTTATGTACCCTAATCAGCACGTGTCCAATGGAAAACAGCATTGAGACAGAACGTTTTTCCAGACATCCACCAACCGTCCATTCACTGTGGTCTTAATTGATCACAAATTTGATAGCAGACAATTAATAATTGAGCAGTGTTTGCTAATTAAGTCTTGGAGTGGGCTAGTGGAATACTCTATCCTGTTTCCTAAGGCACATGTAAATTGACACACCTGAGAAATAAGTGATGGGCGTGCTTGATTTCGATCTGCCTCAGATAGAGTCATTTCCTCTCCTGAAAAATGCTTGATCAGATTTCAGGCTGGCGTGTGTGTACTTGCAAGCCTGTGTGTGTGAATACAAAAATACAAACACACAAATAGACTGTGACCTCCAGCTTCATACTCTAGCTCAGACTGATCTCTCACTATTGTCTTGTGAGTGACTCTTCAGGCCTTTCAGAGTGTTACGGTCTACTGGATGAGAACTTCTATTATCTGTAAAAGGAAACTCATTAATGTAGTACATCTCAGGACTCTAAAATAAAGCCTTATCATATCCAGACCCATTTTCAAAGCCTAATCCCTGGTCCCTTGTCTTATTCTTACCCCTTTTCAGAACCCATATTCTGGATAGTTCTCATGCTAGTGGTCTGCATCTCAAATGGCACCCTATTCCATATACAGCAGTGCACTACTTTTGACCAGAGACGTAATAGGGAATATGACCCTTTGGGACACAGCAAAATCTATTTTGTCGATTGCTTTCTTGCTCTGTTTAATTCTGTTTTGTCTCACTATGGGTCTCCCATCTTCCCATCCGACTGCACTCGACACCTCTAAGCTTTTTCTTCCTGGGCAGTATTCATGTGGAACGCCTACTTTAGTCAGGGCAGACCAACCGCCACACACACAACATGCACACAGAGACACATGCACTTGCTTGCAAGCACGCCCACACACACACACCAGCATGGTACACACCTCCCTATTTCTCTCAGCGGGAGATTTTCGACAAAAACACAACCTGTCTGTCCCACTAATCAGAGTAGAGGTGTGATTGATGGACAGTGAGCAGAGTGCCTCTGGTAGTGCTTTGGGCCTGCAGGTAGGCTGGCTGGCTGCTCATCGCTCTGCCTCCCTTGGCTCCATGCCAGCCCCCCTGGCACTGCTTGTATGCTGCAGGCTGCAGAGACACTGACCACTGGGAGACATACAGGGGAAGGGGGTGGGGCGGGCAGGTGATCATGCATGGGAGCGTTTAGGTCAGGCGTGTCAAACTCAAATACCCAGTGGGCCAAAATGTAAAACCTGAACAAAGTCACGGGCCAACATTGAACAAATTAACCTTTTAATATGGACCCAAACAAGTTTTGCTTTAACATTGAATATGGAACAAGCATCGCTTATTACCATACAATATATAATTTAATAGTGGAGACATGCAAAATCGAATTTCAAATGAAAAAACACATCAATGGCATTCATTTATTAAATAAATAAAATTTAAATAAAAATTGTATGCCTCTTTTCTATTTGCAGCCTTCTGATTTAAATACCAAAATAAACTTTTTCCACTGGCTAATAATTTTACAAATAAAATTATAATAAATCAATCAACCATTCAAGCCCATGCCTTGTAGCAAGAAAAAGTGCATAAAGAAAACGTTAATAATTGCACACTGGTCTAATCTGATGTGCCCAAGCCAGATACCTGGCATCTCTTCTTGGATGCTAGTTCATCAATGTCTGGGCTCAAGCTCTGAGCTGAAGAAATCCTCAGTATCGAGCGAAGATGTTCATCAGTCAGACGTCTCCTGTGAGTTGTTTTGGTCATCTTCATCGAGGAGAAAAGTTGCTCGCATAGATAAGTGCTGCCGAACATGGAGAGCATCTGAGCAGCTTGGGTGCGGAGCTGAGGCATTGTGTCAGGGATGAACCGTGGAAACTGTGCGGCGCCCACAGCATCATACTTTGACTTCAGCGTGTCGTTGCACTGGAGTTCAATCAGCTCCATTTGGATGTTGGTTGGTGCATTTTCCACATCAACTGCGAAGGGATTAGTAAGCAGTTCAAACTTGCATTTCTGGGCATCGAAGTCGGCAAATCGCCGGCTAAACTCAGCGGCGAGAACACTGAGTTTTTCAGCAAACTGTGCGCATGGGAACACGGCGGTAGAGATCTGCGCTTTTATGGATTGGCAGCAGGGAAAATGGCAAGGGTTTCCTTGCAGCATCTGATTCTCCCACAGGCACAGTTTAGTTTTGAAGGCCCTCACTGCAGCGTACATGTCTGTGATGATGCGCCCCCGCCCCTGAAGCTGCAGGTTTCTGCTCATCGAGATGGCTCGAGATGTCACAGAGAAAGGCCAGCTCACACAGGAACTTTTGCTCCCGGAGCTCTGCTGTATCCTTACCTTTGGTTTCCAGGAATTGACATATTTCCTCACGCAGCTCGAAACATCTGTTCAGTACTTTTCCTCTGCTTAGCCATCTCACCTCTGTGTGATACGGCACGTCTGCGTATTCCGAACCACACTCCTCCAGAAAAGATTTAAACTGGAGGTGATTTAGACCTTTGGCTCTTATAAAGTTAACTACCTGTGTTACTGTGGTCATAACATGTTCCATCTTTAGGGCTTTGGCACACAGTGCTTCCTGATGTATGATGCAGTGGTAAACAGTTAGCTCACCTGCACAGTTCTCTTCCCGCATCTTCTCCCGAACCATGCCCACCAGTCCACTCTTTTTACCGCACATCGCTGGCGCACCATCTGTCGTTAATCCAACGAGTTTATCCCACGGCAGCTTTATTTCAGTTACACATTTGGAAACCTCCTCAAAGATTTCCTTTCCTGTGGTTGTGCCATGCATTGATTTGAATCCTAATAGCTCCTCCGTAACACACAGATTTGAGTCCACTCCACGGATGAAGACTGACAGCTGAGCAGTATCAGATGCGTCGCAGCTCTCATCCACAGAGAGGGAGAACGCAACAAAATCTTTTCCCTTTTCCATCAGCTGGTCATACAGATTGGTGGCAAGATCACATGTGCGATCAGCTACTGTGTTCCTGCTCAGGCTCACGTTTGAAAATGCTTGTTTTTTCTCTAGGCATACGAGGTCACAAACCTTCATCATGCACTTTTTCATGAACTCTCCCTCATTAAAGGGCCGGGCTGATTTTGCGATCTCTGCTGCCACTATATAACTAGCCTTTACAGCAGCCTCGCTTTGTGATGTGGCTTTTTTAAACATATTCTGTGAAACCAAGCTTCTTTTCATCTCCTCTACTTTCTGGCTCCTTTGAGTCATGTCCAGGTCCTTGTATTTGTCATGGTGTTTCGTTTCATAGTGTCGTCTAATGTTGTACTCCTTACTTACAGCCACGTTGACTCCACAAACAAGACAAACAGGTTTGTCTTTTACATATGTAAACAGATATTCTGCCTCCCACTTGTCCAGAAAGCTCCTGTTTTCTGCCTTTCTTTTCGCCATTTTTGGAAAGGGTTAGCTCGCTGACAGTTGTAGCGTCTATGTTGCTATGACTACTGTCACAGAGGAGAGAGCGTTTCTGGGTCCTGTCCTGATTGGCGCGCGAAAACAGCAGAGCATTATGGGATTCGTAGTATTAGTGGTGAATGCGCTGTATAATACCGGCGGGCCAGCTCTAGTAGTAATTTGGTATTGTCTCGCGGGCCAAATATAATTACCCCGCGGGCCAGAGTTTGACACCCATGGTTTAGGTAGTTGGACCGTAGGAATGTGACAATTGTCCTACTGGAGGAGAAGGAGGTGGGGGGGGGGGGGGGGGTATGCTCATGTTTGACAGCCATTTCTACAAGGGCATTTGGAAGAGGATGTGGATAACTTACAACTGTTTTTGTCACAGTAAAACAGAGGGAGGACAGAGAAAGAGGGATGGAAATCATCATGTTGTGCCATGTGGAATAAATAGACTGGACACCAGTGATACAACGTCCATCCATGTCTGGTCATAAGGATCTGTCTCTGGTTCCAAAGGTTGCTTGTTCAAAAGTTGTTTCTGATATTTTTGTTTTAAGCCTACCCCAAACCTTAACCCATACCTTAACCATTTAGCGTTAATGCCTAAACGTGACCTTGGAAAGATACAGAGAACTCACCAAACACTTCGAAATTGGACATTTGGTACAACTTCGAATTTTGACGTTTGAGAAACATGGGAGAACGTCTAATTCTGACGTGAGACTGCTTGTTGATGCAACCTGCTAACATGTACAGTGTAATAAATATATGACTCAACTCTCTCAGAAACCGCTGTAAATGGGTCAACATTCAAGGTTTCTTAGGCAAGCTCAGTGAATCACTCTATATCCTATCAGCAAAAGATACCAGGTACACGTGTACCTGCACACACACACACGCACACACACACACACGCACACAAATCTCATACATACATATGCACAGTCACACACACACACCACCCGGGTATACTGGATATTACGTCCATCTCCAAGGATGGGGCTTTAAGGCAGCAGCAGAGCAAACATGAATGATGAAGAAATAGCATATTCATTCCTGATTAGTTGAATCATAATAACAGGAGATCGGCTCTACCCCATCCTAGCTGCGTTTCCTCACCTATGTAACTGATAGCTATTTTATTCTTTCCAGAATGTTAACCTCTAATATGCCATAGCAATTATGCACGTTCATGTCAAATTTCAGACATGTTTATTGCCATGTGTTTTTGCAGTGCATTCAAAGACTACAGCCTAATTTGCTGTATCTCAAATTCCACCCTATTCCCATAGAGCACTATGCACCCTGGTAAAAAGTAGGGCACTATTACTCTATAGGGAATAGGGTGCCATTTGGGACATACCCCATGACTGCCTACAATATTTTAGTGAGCTTGGTTAACATTTAAAGGGAGCATTCCGTTTTCTCTTCATAATCCTTATTGCTACATGGTTGGCAGCATAATGAAACCACGGGCTGCTCTTGGAAATGAGGTGGTTAGAAAGATAATAATTGATTTAGGGAGTCAAAGCAACCTGGTATTCCATTTGGTTTCCATGTTGATTCTAAACCTTAATTAAGTTTTCCGTGGCTGTCGAGCGTACTTTCTCCTCTGCTTGGAAACTGATCGCTGAATGATTAGATGAGATTCTGAACTGCAGACTGAGCCCTGTTATGAACATAAGGCTTAAATGCCTCAAAGGACTTCTCACATATAACATCCACGCACATGTTTAAAGACAAAGAAGCGAGAAATTGACAGAAAATGCTTGTGTTGGTGTTTTATACCTCTGAATCATGGTAGCACACCATTGTGGGTTTGTGTTGTTGTAAAGAAAGGAGAGGGGGAACACAAACGTGAAGATGAACACTACTTGTGTATGTATGTATGTATGTGTGTGTGTGTGTGTGTGTGTGTGTGTGTGTGTGTGTGTGTGTGTGTGTGTGTGTGTGTGTGTGTGTGTGTGTGTGTGTGTGTGTGTGTGTGTGTGTATGTATGTATGTATGTATGTATGTATGTATGTATGTCCATGCATGTACAGTGCTTTCAGAAAGTATTTATACCCCTTGACTTATTCCATAGTCATCTTGGGTATGTCTGTATCAGCTTTACACATCTGGATTTGGGGATTTCCTCCCATTCTTCCTTGCAGATCTCCTGAAGCTCTGTTAAATTAGATGGGGAGCGGCTCTGTTAAATTAGATGGGGAGTCTTTCCACATACTTTCTATGGGATTCAAGTCTAGACTTTGGTTGGGCCACTCAAGGTCTTTCACATTTTTGTTCTGAAGCCATTCCAGCATTACTTTGGTTGTATACTTGAGTCATTTCCACTCTAAGGTTGTTTGCACTCTGAAGCAGATTCTCATCAAGGATTTTCCTGAATTTGGCTCCATTCATTGCTCCCTATATTCTCACCCGCCTCCCAGTCCCTGCCACTGAAAAGCATCCCCATAGCATGATGCTGCCACCACCATGCTTCACGCTAGGGATGGTGTTAGACAGGTGATGATCGTGCCTGGTTTTCTCCAGACATAGCACTTTGCATTCAGGGCAAATAGTTATGATCTCAGAGTCTTTCACATGCCTTTTTGCAAACTCCAGGCATGCTGTCATGTGCCTTTTTCTCAGGATGTCTGTAGTCTGGTAACTCTCCCATAAAGCCCTGATTGGTGAAGTTCTGTAGAGGTTCTCCCATCACAGTCAAGGAACTCTGTAGTTATGTCAGAGTAGTCGTTGTGTTCTTGGTCACCTCCCTGATCGAAGGTCCTTCTTGCTCGGTTGCTCAGTTTGGTCGGGCAGCCAGCTCCAGGCAGAGTCTGGGTAGTTCCATATTTTTTAAATTTCCCAATGATGAGAACCACTGTGCTCTTGGAAACTTACTGTCAGGATTTGGCCAGGGTTGTTCCGGGTTTTGGTCACTAGATGCCCCCATTGTGCTTTTTGACCTTATGTTTTTTCCCTTGTTCCCCATTATTATTTGCACCTGTGCCTCGTTTTCCCCTGATTGTATTTAAACCCTTAGTTTCCCTCAGTTCTGTGCTCTGTGTTTGTATGTTAGCACCCAGCCCTAGTGTTCTGTGTATTCTTGTCGTTTCCAGTGGATGCTCTTGTGGAATTCTGTTTTTGTTTTCGAGTATCTCTTGAGGCTTTTTTGTGCTATTCCTACCACCTTTTGGATTTGCCACTTTTTGTATTGAAGGACTTCTCCTTTTTACTTTATTAAATACACCGTCTTAAGTTCTGCTGTGTCTGCCTCATCTTCTGGGTTCTGCTGACTATTCGTGGCTCAGTTGGTTAAGTGACTGTTTCTCACTCGGGAGACCCAGGTTCGTAACCGGGTCCTGACAGAAACACAGAGCCAAAAATGAACCCAGAGGCAGCCAGTTCCCAGGACCTTTTTGCCATGCTGTCCCACCACCAGGAGACTGTCCAACGCCACGAAGCCGCCCTGGTTCAGCAAGAGGCCTTAATGGCTAGACATTCTCATCTTCTGTCGGAGATGCTGACTTCCATTAAGCAAATATCTGATCGTCTTACCCCGGCAACAGTTCCCGTCCCAGTACCTCAGATTCACGTACCCATGGCAGTTAACCCCCTGGCTGAACCTCGTCTTCCACCTCCCCAACGGTTCTCAGGTGATCCAAGTGCTTGTAAAGGGTTTCTCACCCAATGTTCTCTCTCCTTTGAGCTACAACCCTCGTCGTTTCCCACCGACCGGTCTAAGATCGCTTATATCATCACCCTGCTGTCGGAAAAGCCCTGGCCTGGGCTACTGCTGTGTGGGATGCCCATAGTTCCTGCTGTGCCAGCTACTCTGCCTTTGCTGAGGAATTCAAACGAGTGTTTCAAGGCCCAAGCAGTGGTTCTGACTCAGCCAAACAGCTCCTGACTCTCCACCAAGGTTGGCACAGCGTGACGGACTATGCCATCCAGTTTCGCACGGTGGCAGCAGCAAGTGGCTGGAACAACGAGGCGCTCACGGTGTGCTTTCTGAAAGGCCTTTCCGACACTATCCAAGATGAACTGGCCACTCGGGAACCACCGGACAATCTCGAGTCCCTGATCAAGTTGGCCTCACGCATTGACCAGCGTCTGAGAGAGAGAGAACTCAACCGTAGACCTCTAGCCCCTATCAGTCCCAGCTCCGAGTCCCCACCTTTATCCTCGCTGGCTCCATCGGAACCCATGCAGATTGGACGCATCTCCCAGGCTGAGAGAGACCGCCGGATGAGGGAGCGACGCTGTCTATATTGCGGCAAACCGGGCCATTTCCGTTCCACGTGTCCCGGGCTCCAGGGAAACGCTCTGTCCCGTACAGACCGGGGGAACTGTAACGGGAAACATAACCTCCTCCCATCCGTCCAACTCCCGTCTGCTCATTCCAGTCACCCTCTCCTGGGACAACCACAAGCTTCACCTTCAAGCCTTGGTAGACTCTGGAGCCGCAGGTAACTTCATGGATGGTGTCTGGGCGAAGGAGAATGGCGTTCCCTCTGAACCTCTAAGTGAACCCATGAGGGTCACTACATTGGATGGAAGCCCTTTGGGATCTGGACTTGTCACTCATGTCACTACCTCCTTGCGACTTTCAGTTTCACAACACCAGGAATTGATGAACTTTCATTTGATCTCCTGTTCCGAGTTCCCTCTCGTCCTTGGATACCCCTGGCTTCACAGCCATAACCCTCACATCGACTGGTCTGTGGGCACTATCAAGCAGTGGGGTCCTACGTGCCAAGCTACTTGTATTTTCCAGAATTCCCCGAGTTCTACTCCCGAGTCTTTAGAATCCATCGACCTGACCCGAGTTCCCGAGTGTTACCATGACCTCAAACTGGTGTTTAGCAAACAGAGGGCCACCATGCTACCACCCCATAGACCTTACGATTGCCCCATCGACCTGTTTCCGGGCACTTGCCCCCCAGGGGTCGGATCTTTTCCCTATCTCCACCCGAATGAGCTGCTATGGATACCTACATCAAGGACGCTCTGGAAGCAGGCCTCATGCGTCCATCCACCTCCCGGCGGGAGCAGGGTTTTTCTTTGTGGCCAAGAAAGACGGTGGATTACGTCCTTGCATCGACTACCGGGGACTCAATGCCATAACCGTCCGTAACCGTTACCCGCTACCCCTTATGGCCACAGCCTTCGAGCTGCTCCAGGAAGCAGTTGTTTTCACTAAGCTTGACCTGCGGAACGCATACCATCTTGTGCGGATCAGACCTGGTGACGAGTGGAAGACCGCTTTCAACACGCCTACTGGTCACTATGAATACTTGGTGATGCCCTTCGGCCTGACCAACGCCCCAGCGGTGTTCCAAGCGCTCATAAACGATGTGCTTAGGGATATGCTTAACATATTTGTGTTCGTTTACTTGGATGACATCCTCATCTTTTCGAGCTCCCTTCAAGAACACACTAAGCATGTCAGACAAGTACTCAAACGCCTCCTGGACAGCCATCTGTACGTTAAGCCGGAAAAATGTGAATTCCATTCATCCCGAGTACAATTCCTGGGATTTGTAGTGGAACCCGGTCGAGTCCAAATGGACCCCAGGAAGGTAGGGGCGGTAGCGGATTGGCCCACCCCCAAATCCGTTAAGGAAGTTCAGCGTTTCCTGGGCTTCACAAACTTTTACCGCAAGTTCATCAAGAACTTCTGCTTGGTGGCAGCCCCTCTCTCAGCTTTAACCAAGGGTGGCAATGCAAGGTTTTTGTGGGGAAGAGAAGCTGAGACGGCCTTCCAAGGACTCAAGCAGCGCGTTCTCTCTGCTCCCATCCTGATACTACCGACTACGGATGAACCATTTGTGGTGGAGGTAGACGCATCAGAGGTTGGTGTTGGAGCTGTCCTGTCTCAGAGGGGTGAAGACAAGAAGCTTCATCCGTGCGCTTTCTTCTCACACCGGCTTACCCCGACTGAGAGGAACTACGATGTGGGGATCGTGAACTCCTAGCGGTTAAGATGGCATTGAAGGAATGGAGACACTGGCTCGAGGGGGCTTCTCACCCGTTTCAAGTGCTTACGGACCACAAAAATCTGGAGTATATCCAGCAGGCGAAGCGGTTGAACTCTAGACAAGCTAGATGGTCTCTTTTCTTCAATCGATTCCAGTTTATCCTCACCTATCGGCCCGGGTCGAAGAATCTCAAACCGGATGCCCTGTCCCGAGTCTACGCTCCTGCCATTCGAGATGACACGGACATGCCTGTCCTTCCTGCTGCTAAGATTGTGGCTCCGATCTCGTGGCAAGTTGAGGATACCGTGAGACGTGCTCAAGCTAGCGAACCGGACCCGAAAGGAGGTCCTGCCAATCGGTTGTTTGTCCCCAAGGCAGTGAGGACTCAGGTCCTTCTGTGGGGGCACTCCTCTCGCCTCACCTGTCATCCGGGCGTAGGTCGCACCTTGGAGTTCATCCAGCGTAAGTTCTGGTGGCCTACCATAAGAGAAGACGTTGCCACTTTCGTCAATGCCTGTCCCGTGTGCTGCCAGGGCAAATCTTCTCACCTCCGCCCTCAAGGACTCCTTCACCCTTTACCTGTTCCCCACAGACCCTGGTCCCATATCTCATTGGACTTTATTACTGGACTTCCTCCATCCCATGGCAATACTACTATCCTAGTCATAATCGACAGGTTTTCAAAGGCGGCCAGGTTCGTCCCTCTGACTAAGTTACCTTCTGCCAAGGAAACGGCTGAGTTGGTAATTAATCATGTGTTCCGAGTCTTCGGCATTCCTCAGGATATGGTTTCTGACAGAGGTCCCCTGTTCGCCTCAAGGTTTTGGAAGGCCTTCTGCCAACTCATGGGGGCTTCTGCCAGTCTATCTTCAGGGTACCATCCGGAGTCCAACGGCCAAACAGAGAGGATGAATCAAGAGCTGGAAACCACCCTCCGATGTATGACTCGTGACAACCCGTCCACATGGTCATCCTTTATTGTTTGGGCCGAATACGCGCACAACACCTTGCGCTCCTCCTCCACTGGTATGTCCCCGCACGAGTGTCAGTTTGGCTATGCTCCTCCATTGTTCCCGGACCAGGAGGCAGAAGTCAGAGTGCCTTCAGCCTTGAAGTTCGTCAGACGCTGTCGGCTTATGTGGAGGAAGACCCGTCTTAATCTTATGCGTTCCTCACAGAGGTACCAACAACAAGCCAACAGACGTCGCCGTCCCGGGCCAGAGATCTGGCTCTCCACAAGAGACTTACCTCTACGGGTGGAGTCTCGCAAGCTGTCCCAAAAATACATCGGTCCCTTCAAGGTTGCCAGGAGAGTTAACCCAGTTTCTTATCGCCTACACTTACCCAGATCCCTTAAGATTAATCCCACATTTCACATTTCATTGTTAAAACCTGTTGTTTTTTCTCCCCTTGTCCCGGCAGACAGACCTCCCCCTCCGCCTCGTGTCATTGGAGGCCAGCCGGCTTATACCGTCCATCGGATACTGGATTCCCGCCGGGTGCAGCGGTCCTGGCAGTATCTGGTGGACTGGGAAGGCTACGGTCCCGAGGAGCGCTCCTGGGTTCCTGCCAAAGACATCCTGGACCCTGACCTCATTCGTCAGTTCAGGGCCCTCCACCCTGAGAGAGCTGGTAGGAACGTCAGGAGCCGTTCCTAGGGGGGATTCTGTCAGGATTTGGCCAGGGTTGTTCCGGGTTTTGGTCACTAGATGCCCCCATTGTGCTTTTTGACCTTATGTTTTTTCCCTTGTTCCCCATTATTATTTGCACCTGTGCCTCGTTTTCCCCTGATTGTATTTAAACCCTTAGTTTCCCTCAGTTCTGTGCTCTGTGTTTGTATGTTAGCACCCAGCCCTAGTGTTCTGTGTATTCTTGTCGTTTCCAGTGGATGCTCTTGTGGAATTCTGTTTTTGTTTTCGAGTATCTCTTGAGGCTTTTTTGTGCTATTCCTACCACCTTTTGGATTTGCCACTTTTTGTATTGAAGGACTTCTCCTTTTTACTTTATTAAATACACCGTCTTAAGTTCTGCTGTGTCTGCCTCATCTTCTGGGTTCTGCTGACTATTCGTGGCTCAGTTGGTTAAACCTCTTGAAACTCCCCATCCCGGATCCGGGATTGTGACTAAGCCTCAGGCTCATTAGCATAACGCAACGTTAACGATTTCTGAAAATCGCAAATAAAATTAAAATAATGCGTTTGCTCTCAAGCTTAGCCTTTTCTTAACAACACTGTCATCTCAGATTTTCAAAATATGCTTTTGAACCATAGAAATTGACTAATTTGTGTAAGAGTTTGCAAAGCTAGCATAGCATTTTGTGTAGCATGTAGCACGCAACATTTTCACAAAAGCCAGATAACCAAATAAATAAAATCATTTACCTTTGAAGAGCTTCTGATGTTTTCAATGAGGAGACTCCCAGCCACATACCAGATGCGCAGTGTTTCCTGAAAGCGTCTGTGTGTAGGAGAAATCGTTCCGTTTTCTACATTGCGCCTGGCTACCGAAACGAACCGAAAATGCAGTCACCTACAACGTGAAACTTTTTCCGGATTAACTACATAATATCGACCGAAACATGGCAAACGTTGTTTGGAATCAATCCTCAAGGTGTTTTTTCACATATCTCTTCATTGACATGCAGTTCGTGGAAGCTTGCTTCTCTCTCTGTGCCCCATGGAAAAATACTGGCAGGTGACTTTTGCGCACCAATTTCGGCGCAGGACACCGGGCGGACACGTGGTAAATGTGGTCTCTTATGGTCAATCTTCCAATGATCTGCCTACAAATACGTCACAATGCTGCAGACACCTTGGGGAAACGACAGAAAGGGCAGACTCATTCCTCTTGCGTTCACAGCCATATAAGGAGATCATGAAAGACAGAGCCTCAAAAATCCTTGTCATTTCCTGGATGCCAAGTCATCTTGGTTTTGCCTGAAGCTCACGTTAAAGGGCATGCACAGAGAAGATATTTGTATTTCTGGACACGTCAGAGTGTTTTCTTTCGAACAGTAGCAATTATATGCATAGTCGAGCATCTTTTTGTGACAAAATATCTTGTTTAAAACGGGAACGTTTTTCTTCCAAAAATGAAATAGCGCCACCATAGGTGTAAGAGGTTAAGTGACTGTTTCTCACTCCGGAGACCCAGGTTCGTAACCGGGTCCTGACACTTACAACACTCCAGAAACAGCTTTATACCCTTCCCCAGATATACAGTGGTTTGCGAAAGTATTCACCCCCTTGGTATTTTTCCTATTTTGTTGCCTTACAACCTGGAATTAAAATATTTTTGTGAGGGTTTGTATCATTTGATTTACACAACCTTCCTACCACTTTGAAGTTGCAACATAAAAAAGTCAATACTTTCTAGAGTCACGTTTTGCAGCAATTACAGCTGCAAGTCTCTTGGGGTATGTCTCTATAAGCTTGGCACATCTAGCCATTGGAATTGTTGCCCATTATTCAAGGCAAAACTGCTCCAGCTCCTTCAAATTGGATGGGTTCCGCTGGTGTACAGCAATCTTTAAGTCATACCACAGATTCTCAATTGGATTGAGGTCTGGTCTTTGACTAGGCCATTCCAAGATACTTAAATGTTTCCCCTTAAACGACTCAAGTGTTGCTTTAGCAGTATGCTTAGGATCATTGTCCTGCTGGAAGGTGAACCTCCGTATTACATTTACATTTGCATTTAAGTCATTTGGCAGACGCTCTTATCCAGAGCCTCAAATCTCTGGAAGACTGAAACAGGTTTCCCTCAAGAATTTCCCTGTATTTAGCGCCATCCATCATTCCTTCAATTCTGACCAGTTTCCCAGTCCCTGCCGATGAAAAACATCCCCACAGCATGATGCTGCCACCACCATCCTTCACTGTGGGGGTGGTGTTCTCGGGGTGATGAGGGGTGTTGGGATTGCGCCAGACATGCCGTTTTCCTCGATGGCAGAAAAGCTCAATTTTAGTGTCATCTGACCTTTGTACCTTTTTCCATATGTTTTGGTAGTCTCCCACATGCCTTTTGGCAAACACCAAACATGTTTGCTTAAAGTGGTCCTATGGACAGATAGTCCAATCTCCACTGTGGAGCTTTTTAGCTCCTTCAAGGTTATCTTTGGTCTCTTTGTTGCCTCTCTGATTAATGCCCTCCTTGCCTGGTCCGTGAGTTTTGGTGGGCGGCCCTCTCTTGGCAGGTTTGTTGTGTTGCCATATTTTTTTTAACCTAACCCTGATCTGTACTTCTTCACAACTTTGTCCCTGACCTGTTTAGAGACCTCCTTGGTCTTCATGGTGCCGCTTGCTTAGTGGTGTCGCAGACTCTGAAGCCTTTCAGAACAGGTGTATACAGTGCCTTGCGAAAGTATTCGGGCCCCTTGAACTTTGCGACCTTTTGCCACATTTCAGGCTTCAAACATAAAGATATAAAACTATTTTTTTGTGAAGAATCAACAACAAGTGAGACACAATCATGAAGTGGAACGACATTTATTGGATATTTCAAACTTTTTTAACAAATCAAAAACTGAAAAATTGGGCGTGTAAAATTATTCAGCCCCCTTAAGTTAATACTTTGTAGCGCCACCTTTTGCTGCGATTACAGCTGTAAGTCGCTTGGGGTATGTCTCTATCAGTTTTGCACATCGAGAGACTGAAATTTTTTCCCATTCCTCCTTGCAAAACAGCTCGAGCTCAGTGAGGTTGGATGGAGAGCATTTGTGAACAGCAGTTTTCAGTTCTTTCCAAAGATTCTCGATTGGATTCAGGTCTGGACTTTGACTTGGCCATTCTAACACCTGGATATGTTTATTTTTGAACCATTCCATTGTAGATTTTGCTTTATGTTTTGGATCATTGTCTTGTTGGAAGACAAATCTCCGTCCCAGTCTCAGGTCTTTTGCAGACTCCATCAGGTTTTCTTCCAGAATGGTCCTGTATTTGGCTCCATCCATCTTCCCATCAATTTTAACCATCTTCCCTGTCCCTGCTGAAGAAAAGCAGGCCCAAACCATGATGCTGCCACCACCATGTTTGACAGTGGGTATGGTGTGTTCAGGGTGATGAGCTGTGTTGCTTTTACGCCAAACATAACGTTTTGCATTGTTGCCAAAAAGTTCAATTTTGGTTTTATCTGACCAGAGCACCTTCTTCCACGTGTTTGGTGTGTCTCCCAGGTGGCTTGTGACAAACTTTAAACGACACTTTTTATGGATATCTTTAAGAAATGGCTTTCTTCTTGCCACTCTTCCATAAAGGCCAGATTTGTGCAATATACGACTGATTGTTGTCCTATGGACAGAGTCTACCACCTCAGCTGTAGATCTCTGCAGTTCATCCAGAGTGATCATGGGCCTCTTGGCTGCATCTCTTATCAGTCTTCTCCTTGTATGAGCTGAAAGTTTAGAGGGACGGCCAGGTCTTGGTAGATTTGCAGTGGTCTGATACTCCTTCCATTTCAATATTATCGCTTGCACAGTGCTCCTTGGGATGTTTAAAGCTTGGGAAATCTTTTTGTATCCAAATCCGGCTTTAAACTTCTTCACAACAGTATCTCGGACCTGCCTGGTGTGTTCCTTGTTCTTCATGATGCTCTCTGCGCTTTTAACGGACCTCTGAGACTATCACAGTGCAGGTGCATTTATACGGAGACTTGATTACACACAGGTGGATTGTATTTATCATCATTAGTCATTTAGGTCAACATTGGATCATTCAGAGATCCTCACTGAACTTCTGGAGAGAGTTTGCTTCACTGAAAGTAAAGGGGATGAATAATTTTGCACGCCCAATTATTTTAGTTTTTGATTTGTTAAAAAGGTTTGAAATATCCAATAAATGTTGTTCCACTTCATGATTGTGTCCCACTTATTGTTGAGTCTTCACAAAAAATACAGTTTTATATCTTTATGTTTGAAGCCTGAAATGTGGCAAAAGGTCGCAAAGTTCAAGGGGGCCGAATACTTTTGCAAGGCACTGTATATACTGAGATCATGTGACAGATCATGTGACACTTAGATTTCACACAGGTGGGCTTTATTTAACTAATTATGTGACTTCTGAAGGTAATTGGTTGCACCAGATCTTATTTAGGGGCTTCATAGCAAAGGGGGTGAAAACATATGCACGCACCACCTCTCCGTTTTCTCTTTCTTAGATGTTTTTTTAAAACAAGTTATTTTTTTCATTTCACTTCACCAACTTGGACTATTTTGTGTATGTCCATTACATGAAATTAAAATAAAAATCCATTTAAATTACATGTTGTAATGCAACAAAATAGGAAAACCGTCAAAGGGAATAATTTTGCAAGGCACCATATGCCTCATCACAATTCACAAATCTCAAAGGTCTACGGATAGTTCCTTGGACTTCATGGTATAGCTTTTGATCTGACATGCACTATCCACTGTGGGACCTTATATCGACAGGTGGGTTTCTTTCTAAATCATGTCCAAATCTTTGAATAGACCACATGTGGACTCCAATCAAGTTGTAGTGACGTTTCAAGGATGATCAATTGAAAATGGATGCACCTGAGCTCAATTTGGAGTGTCATGGCAAACAGGTGTCAATACTTATGTAGATGTATTTTATTTTAATTGAACCTTTATTTAACTAGGCAAGTCAATTAAGAACAAAATCTTATTTACAATGACGGCGAGGTGGAAGGCCTCCTGTCCGGACAGAAGCTGGGATAAAAAATAAAATATAGGACAAAACACACGTCACAACAAGAGAGACACCACAACACTACACAAAGAGAGACCTAAGACAACAACACAACATGGCAGCAATACAACATGACAACACAACATGACAACAGCACAACATGGTTGCAACACAGCACAACATGGCATCAGCACAACATGGTAGGAGCACAAACATAGTAAAAACATTGTTAGGCACAGACAACAGCGCAAAAGGCAAAAAGATAGAGACAACAATATATCACGCAAATCAGCCACAAGTATCAGTAAGTGTCTATAGTCGTTTTTGAATGTAGAGATGGAGATTAAACTGTCCAGTTTGACTGGTTTTTGCAGCTTGTTCCCATCGCTAGCGGCAGCAAACTGAAAGAGGAGTGACGCATGGATGTGTTTTTTTGGAGGGGGGATCTTTAACAGATTGTAACTGGCAGAATTAGAGAATGAGGGTTGCAGTAGGTATCTCAGATAGGGGGAAGTGAGGCCTAAGAGGATTTTATAAATAAGCATCAACCAGTGGGTCTTGCGCCAGGTGTACATAGACGACCAGTTTACAGAGGAGTATAGAGTGCTGTGATGTGTCCTATAAGGAGTATTGGTGGCAAATCTGATGGCCGAATGGTAAAGATTATCTAGCCGCTAGAGAGCACCCTTACCTGCCGATCTATAAATTACTTCTCCATAATTTTGCACGGGTAGGATGGTCATCTGAATCAGGGTTAGTTTGGCAGCTGGGGTAAAAGAAGAGCAATTACGATAGAGGAAACCACTTCTAGATTTAACCTTAGCCTGCAGCTTTGATATGTGCTGAGAGAAGGACAGCGTACTGTATGAGTACTTGTATGAATTACTTGTATGAGGTGACTACTTCAAGCTCTAAACCCTCAGAGGTACTAATCACACCGGTGGGGCAGGAGGGGGGCATCCTTCTTACCAAACCACATGACCTTTGTTTTGGAGGTGACAACAATGGCAGAGAAAGCTTGCTGGACACTAAGAAAGCTTTGTTGTAGAGCATTTAACTCGAAATCCAAGGAGGGGTCAGCTGAGTATAAGACTGTATCACCTGCATATACATGAATGAGAGAGCATCCTACTGCCTGAGCTATGTTGTTGATGTAAATTGAGAAGACAGGTGACAGTCAGTGGCTGAGACAGCAGGTGTTCTGACTTTACACATTGCACTCTTTGAGAGAGGTAGTTACAAAACAGGCCAAAGACCCCTCAGAAACACCAATACACCTCAGCCGACCCACAAGAATGGAATGATCTACCGTATCAAAAGCTTTCGCCAAGTCAATAAAAATAGCAGCACAACATTGCTTAGAGTCAAGGGCAGTGGTGATATAATTTAGGACCTTTTAAGGTTGTTGCAGTGACACACCCACATCCGATGAGATATTTCTGAAATTCAATTTCAATAAATTTGCAAAAATGTTTAAAAATGTTTTCACTTTGTCATTATGGGCTATTGTGTGTAGATGGGTGAGAAAAAAATATTTCATCCATTTTGAATTCAGATTGCAACACAAGAAAATGTGGAATAAGGGGTATGAATACTTTCTGAAGATACTGTATGTCCGCATCAGTGTGCATACAGTGATGTCTAGGATTAAGTAGACTTAAAGTTTCCTCCTTCCGTTTCAATGGCATCCTAGGAGGATTAAACGGGACAGGCGATAATCAGTGTCGAACAGAGAGAGTCTCAAATGAGTGTCGTAGCCTCGTGTTCTGTTGTACTAGTCCTGACTTGGCTTGACTCTGGGCTCTGACTGAGCTTGGGCTCAGCATGAACAGCCACCAGCCGGAAGCACAAGCTGTCACCAGCCACGACCGTGATGAAACCTCCTTCCTTTACCATCCCCTATACCAGCTACCAAAACCCCAACCCCCCACCCCTCTGACAGTCACTGTACGGTACATACTGTACCTCTCATTCCCTTTACTACTATTTACCCACCAACACTCCACAGTTCCTAACGTAACGCCACCATTGACAGTATCACCCCCTGCCACCTACTGTATACCCACCGCCAACACTCCCCACCTTCCAACCTCCTGTCCCACTGCCTCTCCAGACAGGCCATTGGATGAATGTCAAATATTGACCTGAGCTTGTGAAATCAAGTTGATCCTCCCACTCATCCCAAACCTTTATGTACAATAGTGACAACAGTGTCAGCAAAGGCCTCTCACCCAGACCCTCACTAACCTCTCCATATGATTATAATGATAATAATTATCATCTCTGCTAATCACATCCTCTGCTCATTATTCTACGTAAACAGATGACTAGATGCAGAGGACCAATCATGTGAATGTGCAGGTATAACTGCAGAGAGAGGGGAGCGTGATTAGACTGATTAATGATGTCATTAGCCATAATTGCGGCCGGAATCAATGAGCTCCCATGTGCCGTTTATGTAATGCTGAAATGCACTGTTCCCTGCCACCGTGCGTAAATTTGGGCGTGCATGATAGGTGTGAAATCGATAGAATGGCCATAAAATGCTAAAGTCCATCTTTCGGTGAAGCTCCGATTTCGTGCGTCATTGAATTCTGCGTAGAATAGTTTTTCTCTCCCCCATTTGCATATTTCTCAGAGAAAGGTGGCAGTCATTGGAATGTCAGTAATATCCATAACGGTCTTGTCTGTCCGTGTAATCTTCCATCCAGGGTGCGTACACACACACACACACACACACACACACACACACACACACACACACACACACACACACACACACACACACACACACACACACACACACACACACTCCATTGTGAAACTCTTATTAGTAAAGTCTTCTTCTTGTCCTTTGATGAGGGGATAAAAGCCAGATCACATCACCTGGAGAGATGTGATGGAAATAATAGTCAACTTAATACACTCCTGTTAGTCCAAGCAGTCGCAAATCCTTTTTTAACAAGCATGGCCACACACATACACACAAATAGGCGCACAAGCACTCATGCACACACACAAATACGAGTGTAAACACACACACACATACGCAGACAGACACACACACACTTTTACAATTGTCTATTTATTGCTGTTTTCCTATCCTTCAATTACTCTCTTTTTCCACAAACAACCATCTTCTGCCTACAAAACAATAACCAAATGAAACCATGTGAAACCATCGACATATTGCATCTCTTCTAACTGAGGAAAGCTAAATATCATTTAAAAGACCCAGTACAGTCAAAAACATGATTTACCTGGGTTTTATATATATTTTCACACTATGAGGTTGGAATAATACTGTGAAGTTGTGAAAAGTATAACGATGCCATTTTATTGTTAGAGCAGTTTGAAAAGACCGTCTGAAAATTCAGCTTGTTTTGTTGGGATGGAGTTTTGGCCAGACAGGCAGTAAATTAGTTAGTAGACCATTAAGAAAGAGAGTTCCACACCTCTCTGCCCAAACAGTCCTAGGTAAATTCTTGCTTGAGAAATTGCTCTTCGCTAAGAAGCCATTTTTGTTTATTTTTGACCAATTTAATTGAAATCAATCACACTAAGTTACTTGTTACCCAGAAATTATTTGATTTTGAGATACAAATCTCTTCATTGGATCATTTAAATGTATAGCATTACTGTAGATGCCATTGCCATGAGCAACCACTCACCACCCAGTAAGAAATGTTCTTAGCTGTGGGTGACGTAACCTTCCCTTTACAGTAGCATGTGTTGTGTGTGTCCTCTGGTCCCAGGGGTGAAGGGTCAAACCCCCAGTACTCCTAATGTCCCATAAATATTTCTGTCTGTGTCACAACCACTCAGACTCATTTTGAAACCACTGTAGTCTGTCTCTCCTTTGATTATACTCTCTCACACCCTGCCTTTAGCATCTTTCTCTAGATATATACATGTCTGCCTGCCTCTCCTCTCTCTGCCTCTTCCCTCCCTCTTTCTCTCACTCTACCTCTCTCTCTCCTTTTTGCATGTACACATATTTTTCCAACCGCTACTCCAATCGTGCGTTCCTGTTATGTACCCAGCCAGATTTTAAAATAGCTCATCTGTGACAGGGCTTTGACAGTGAGAGCACTCTCTGGCTGATTTGTTCTCATTTCCACACTGAAATGCTTTGCTCCTACTGGCTCACTCTGATGTGGTTCTGTGTTGATGGCGATGAGATGATTTGAGTGGTTGCTTTAATCTTTGCCGTTCCTTCTATATTTTTTAAAAAGAAAAGACCTGATGGAATTGTTCCCTTTAAATGGCTTTGGGATTAGGAGGGAGGGAGGGAGGGAGGGAGGGAGGGAGGGAGGGAGGGAGGGAGGGGAGGGAGGGAGGGAGGGAGGGAGGGAGGGAGGGAGGGAGGGAGGGAGGGAGGGAGGGAGGGAGGGAGGGAGGGAGGGAGGGAGGGAGGGAGAAGGATAGCGATAGGGGAAATATGGAGAGAGAGAGAGAGAGAGAGAGAGAGAGAGAGAGAGAGAGAGAGAGAGAGAGAGTAAAGACAAGGTAAAAAGACATGGGGTCATGTCTACTCTGAGGCAGACCATCAGTACAGTCTTAGAAAAGAGTGCTCTCTAGAATTTAAAAGGGTTCTTAGGCTGTCCCCGTATGTAATTTTGAGTTCCATGTAGAACCCTTTCTACAGGGGGGTCTAAATGGAACCCAAAAGTGTTCTACCTGGAACCAAAAAGGGTTCTACCTGGAACCAAAAAGGGTTCTACATGGAACTTAAAAGGGTTCTTATACACGGAAAAAACCCTTTTGGAATGCTTTTTTCTAAGAGTGTAGTGTCAGTTGTGTTGGATATGTATGAGTGGCCAGTGGGCAAACTTGTGGCCTGGGGAATTCTAAAAGGCCTATGTGAACAGCTCAATGTTCACACACACCCTGACTGTCTGTCTGACTGATTGTCAGCCTGTGGGTGACCACTGTCACTCACAGTCTAACACACAGATAAACATACACACACACACACACACACACTCACAGCTGTCACTCACAACACTCGCTGACTGATTTGAATGTGAGGGACAGCGCTAACCGCTAGCCAATGCAGTCTAACGATCTGACCACTCTGCCACTCTGTCTGTCTGTGAAGAGGACAACACGTCTGGTCTGACTGACAGACACCCACGGCTAATGGCAGAGGGGAAACAAAGCCTGTGAACAACAGGAAGTAGCTGTATTTGAATACAAACAGCTATACTTACAAACAGGTAAGGCCTGTGTCATGAATACAAACACCTGTCTGACTGAGAGAAAGGTGTTTGAGAGATGTGTTTGTTTGGAGAGAAACATGACTGGAGAGAGCAGTAGGGATTGTGATAGAGTGGTAGTAGTCATAGGGACTGACGGGGCATTTATAGCCCTAAATCACAAATATTTATTTGGCATGGTGGAAGCGGTGTAGCAGTGTTTAACAGTGTGTGTGTATGTGTGTGTGTGTTTGTGTGCTTGCGTGCAAGCCTGACTGTGTGTGTGTGTGTTCGGCCACACTGGTGCAGGTGAAATAGAAGGGAGACGGAGGGCTACGTTAACTTGTAGAATACAATAACGTCTCTGTCTACTGCAGTTTGGACCACTTGTCTTTGGTAATAAAGGTTGAAGGATTATTACCATACCTGCAGAGTAGATGGGATGGGAGTGTGTGTGGGTTGAGGTGTGTGCTTGAGTGGAAGGCGAGACGAGGTGACTAGGGAGCCTTTTTTGTGTGTGTGTGTGTGTGTGTGTGTGTGTGTGTGTGTGTGTGTGTGTGTGTGTGTGTGTGTGTGTGTGTGTGTGTGTGTGTGTGTGTGTGTGTGTGTGTGTGTGTGTGTGTGTGTGTGTGAGAGAGAGAGGGAGAGACAGAGAGAGGGAGAGAGAGAGAGATAGTGAGAGACTTCCAGTATGACTTACCCAGAGGGGAACAGCAAGGTCACTTCACACTGCTTGTCCTCTATGAGGCATGGGGAAAAGGGAGATTGCCCCTCAGGCTACAGTACAGTTGAACATACGGCTGTGATGGTGATGAATTTGGGGACTCACAATTAATCTTACTAGATTTACCTTGGTTTGACTGTGGCTTAGATTTATGACGATGGTGACACTGTGATGAGGTGACTGTAGCAGCCTATGTAGAACATCCATTTACAATACAACATTTGGCAATATAATTAATGTCACAACTTACAAGTCTATTTTTATGTGGAGAATGTGACACATTTACATTACACCGACTACTCTAACACATACACAACAAAACAAGCTACAGCCTGGCAGGACCCTGGGCCCTGCTCTCTACATGACATTCAACCCTCCAACACTCTCACACGCAAACATATACACACACAGGCACACACATCCACACCTCCCTCTGCAGACTAATGGTCCTATTACCCTGAAAGGTCGGTTAAATCTCCTAGCACAAGGAGGAGAGGGGGGCGTATTGCAGTGGCCATCGGGTAAAGAGAGCAACATTGCATATCACTCTGGCTGCGCCGCCTGCGCTTTTGGAGTGACTGAGGCACCAATTGGTATTCATGAAGAATCCTTAAGATGTTGTTTTCTCAGAATTCCCCCACTGATCATTTCAGCACGGTAATGTGTGTGTGTGTGTGTGTTGGGGGTAAAAATAGGGCGGAGGCTTTTTTATACATCAAAACAGGGGTAAAATTGCAGTCATTGTGACAAATAGACACCATAGCTCCACAGGGCTATTATTGGTCTTTATAAAGTGAATGATATAAGAATAGTAGGCAAAGACAGGAGGGAAGGTTCGCTTGTTGTTAGGGTTCATACATGTATGAAAAATCAAGTTGCTACGTGACCACAAATGACTTAGGCCGCGTTCCTCAGTAAAGGCCGAGGAGACGCAAAAACAAACGGTGGCTTGCCACGTCATCGACCGTGTCATCGACTGACAAAAAGCTATAACAGCTGATACTTAAAATACCTATCCAGGCATTGTTAGATCTGTCAGGCGTCAGCAACATCTAAGCTATGGAAGGCAGACTTAGCTTCCTCTGCTATCTACATGGAGTGAGATCAAGCAGTGAGATATTGAATGACATGGATAGGCTACTCTGATATTCTAGGCTTCTCTGAGCTCTGTCACAGAGCAGTTTCCATCAGAGCTATTAAAGTAGATGTGTCCTGTTGCCTTGGCATCAGGTCTAGATCAAGCCCTGTTGTGATATAGGGCATATCCTGGTCAACAAATAGATACATTGGTCTGTCTGACCTTGTGCTGCCTGCTGTGGTTCAGGAGCTGACAACTGTACTGACACCAGTGGATTACTTAAACCATCCTTTGTTCAACCTTTTTTTAAAGGGGAAAACACCCTTGAGGTTAAACACCTCTTTTGAGAGTGTGACCTTGTCTTAACAATGTTGCATGTGAAATAAGATTAGAACTGTAAAGCAATCTAATATTGTTAGTTTATGGTAAGTAAGGAGCAAGACATAATTCAGCCTCCTACCAATAGCCTAATAAAATACAGAGGCTTTATTTTGTTCCCATGATGAAAATGTAGAGAAGGGTTATTTGTTTCTTATCTTCAGCAGCTCTTTTCCTTTTGTTAAGGGGAATCTATTGTGTGTGTATGTTTGTGTGTGCCTGCGTGAATTTGCTTGTGTGTTTTATATATATATATGCTGGGAGAGGCTATGCTCCCGCTCCTCTTCAAGCGGACTTTCATTTTGCTGCTGGCTGCGCGCTGTTAATGACCGTAGTATACACACTCGCCCTATGAAGTCACGGTAGCGTCACGGAAGCGCTGGAATTTCTCCTCTCCTCGGTCCGGGGATGTGCATCTGGACAGGACTGTGTCCTCGCGACAGCGACGCGCCGCATTCCTCCGCTCCTCTCCTACGGAGGACATAAAACCCTAGGCTCCGGTATCTTATCTTGGACGGGATGGCCGGTGCTAAGTGCCTTCTGAAGACGCCGAGGTATGTGTACGGAGCGTGTTAATTAATACCGCGACTGTTGCGAGAGTTTAAACCAATTTCAGATTATCCTTCAAATGAATGGTCCCGTATTGACTGTAAATAAATGTTAGACTATCTAACCTTTTTTTCGTTGCAATGCAATTGGTTGCTTATGTGTAAATTACAAAACTGCAATAATGTAGCCTAAATACGGTAACAATGTTTTGAATTGTATTTTTTTGGTACAGTAGGCTGTATCAGCACAGCCTGCACAGAGCAGTAGCTTAAACAAGTGCTGTGCTCCAGCTCTCGAGCTGTCGACTCAGAGGACATTAGGAAAAATATACAACTGAAGCAGGAAAACACAAGATCGATAATAATATAGCCAATAGATGGAATTTAATTTTTCCAAAAATTATGCATTTCATCTGTCTACGTATTTTAAGTATCAATGGGTTTTATTAGCCTAGACTACTAAATATGTGTTATGATTATTTGAATTATGAAAAAATTGTGTAAGCACTGTGTCGTGCGGCTAACCAAAAATGCCCACTTTGCGTGTGCAGTGCCACGCATTTGGAGACATAGCCTAACCATCTTGGTTCACTTCAATGGGAAATACAGAGTAGCCTAAAGACAAACAAATGTCAATCAATGCATAACCTAATACTTCATGCATTAATTTGATCGGTTTGCCAGGGGCAGACTGGGACAAGAAGTCAGCCTTGGCATTTTATCCACACCAGCCCACATCACTGAGCATGGAGCCAACTCACCCCCCTTCTCTGGTGTCACTCTGCTTCTTCTTGTTCTCTGTCTGTCGGTCTGTCTGTCAGCTTAAGCCACAATGCCTATAGGCTTACATTATAAAAGCCAAGCTAACGACTTAGGCAATGTTGTAAATTAGTGCCTGTCATATGCACTGGCGATTTTAGCATGTAAATCGTTGTGGGGCAAAAAAAAATGTGGGATGCATGCCAGCAAAGCCACTACACAACACTAAACAATACATTAATTGCGCTATACCACTGCTACACCTGGCTATCAGCGGAGCCTTGTCTGGCAGCGAAACAGTTCATTCAGCCTCATTTACCACCTTTAAAAAAACATAGCTGATATGGCTGACTTGCTTAAACAAATGTGGTTTCTACTGACAATTGAGATGTACAAACTATGGCATAAGGGGACGACAAGCGGATAAGAGGCAATCCGTAATTTTGATTAAGACAATAATGAGCGAGCTAGGACGGACTAGTCAATATAACTATTTGTTCAGCACTTTTGAAATGTACAGTGACAGAATTCAGAACATGGGCAGTTCATACAGTGTTCTCCCTGTACACCAAGTCAGAACCGTAGGATAAATAAAGGGGGCATATAAACAGACAATGAGAGCTCTTACAATAATCAATGATTACATTTATCAAAAACAGGTTATAGGCCACATGTGCACCATCAAATCAGAACAGTTGGCGAAATTAAGATGTGAAAATAGACTAAATTATTAGGGTGAGGCACATGGGCTACTAACAGCTTACTACACAACATACACTTAGTATTACTTTCTTAGCTACAGTATGCATATCACATCATTTATGCAGCAGCATACAAGACATGTTTGGACTCACCTTGTTGTGCTCTGCTCACTTGAACAGGAAAGTGGCGCAGCGTTCCTTCGTGGGCAAATTTTGTCATCAAACTTTAGACATCAAAGTCTTGCATTCTCTGGATTTATGGTGCTTTCAAGACAACTGGGAACTCTAGAAAAAAAAGCTTGAATCATGATGACGTCAGTGATCTTCAGGTCGTAGCTCTAGAAAGAGACCCGAGTTTCCAGTTGTCTTGAACTCACTAAAGTCAGATTCTGCAGTTCGGAGTTAACAGTTGTTTTGCGCGCAGCACAAGTCATTCTTCATTGACAGCATGGCCAATTTTAAATGTTTATCATTTTAAGCTTGGAAAAGAGACCCTTAAATCTTAGACTTGGGACCCCCACAGCCATTCCACTGAATAGCAGGTTAATGATTGCTTTGCAATGCTTGCAGTTAGCCACTCATTGTTGAATTTGCTATTTCCAACTTGTTGTGTAATGTTTATGTCCAATGGTCGATGAGCACCGATATGTTTTATCTATAATTTCTCTTCATTATTTCTCTTCATATGACAAGGATTAAAAATGATTTGCCAGTAGATCATCGTCTTGATTCATCATGACTGCTAGCTAAGATAGAAAGTATGATGTTGACATGATCAGTCCAATCAATTCTACTGTAGATAGAACGTGATTTGACGTCATTTTATCTGTGGACAATGACCTTGAGTCTTCTTGGATGGGCACTTCTAATGGAACTCTATGGCAGCACCCAGAGGGATAGAATTTTAGAGATCTAACCTTAGACTTGGTGATGACGTGGTGTCCCCATGAGTGACAGAACACTGAGCCAATCATGGCACAACGCTCCGTATTTTCTGCTGGCTGCTCCACCACCACAGAAAGCACTGAGCTAGGCTGAAACTCCTGCATTTTGGAGCTGCCTTACTCAAGAAAACAAAAAAGAGACCATGTTTGTATGAAGCTTTATTAATTCATTGATAAATCTTTTTTTTCATTATTTGCAAACTGATATGTGACAGGTATTAATGATAAAATAACATGCAAAACAGGCAAGCCTATTTTTTTATTTTATTTTTGCAAAAAATGCTGGGCTCAAAACAGGTGGCCAAAACCTGAATGACGGGTCGCCACTGGTCATATGTGTTCCCCTGAATCAACACCTACCCTAATTGTTAATTACTTTTACAGTGCTCCAGACTAACTTCATTCATTGTCAGGGATCGGCCCCTTCAATTTGCGCCTAAAATGACATACCCAAATCGAACTGCCTGTAGCTCAGGCCCTGAAGCAAGGATATGCATATTCTTGTTACCATTTGAAAGGAAACACTTTGAAGTTTGTGGAAATGTGAAAGAAATGTAGGGGAACATAACACAATAGATCTGGTAAAAGATCATACAAAAAAACAACCCTTTTTTGTATTTGTTTTGGTACCTTCATCTTTGAAATGCAAGAGAACAGCCATAATGTATTATTCCAGCCCAGGTGCAATTTAGATTTTGGCCTCTAGTTGGAAGCAGTGTATGTGCAAAGTTTCAGACTGATAAAATGAACCATTGCATTTCTGTTCAAAATGTTGTATAAAGACTGTCCAAATGTGCCTAATTTGTTTATTAATAACCTTTCATGTTCAAAACTGTGCACTCTCCTCAAGCAATAGCATGGGATTCTTTCACTGTAATAGCTACTGTAAATTGGACAGTGCAGTTAGATTAACAATAATTAAAGCTTTCTGACAATATCAGATATGTCTATGTCCTGGGAAATGTTCTTGGTTGTAAAATAGTTGCTATTGAGCTGAATATTGAGAGTTAAGAAATAAAACATTTAAAAATAGCTACAGAAAGCTTACAGTCTTCTCTCTTCGACAGGGAGAAGGGAGGGGACAAAGCTTCCAAAGCTGTTTTTCCCGCAATTGCATTTTTAAATGTTGTATGATCAGAACACTTTTTTCTCTCGCGTGCATTTGTGCGCATGGGGGGAGAGGAAAGGCACATTGAAAAAAAGGCACAAGTTTAAGTTTGTTCCACCTGAGCGAGTCTGACCACAAGTCAGAGACCACTATGATGACACACATTGATTCATCCTGCAATAGATGTCGTTCAATTGGTAACATACATTTTTGTCTTCTTCTAATCCCTTTCAAGGGGAAGGTAATCTAAAAGTAACTGAATATAATCAGATTACTTTACTGAGTTTGGGTAATCCAAAAGTTATATTATTGATTACAATTTTGTATAGGTAACTAGTAACTGTAACGGATTACATTTAGAAAGTAACCTAACCTACCCTAGGTTGGCCCAAATCATGGTTTTAGCCGCCAAACAAATAGATTGTTTTCAGTAAGGTGACAATGTAGAATGTGCTCCTTTCTGTTTTTTAACCATCCATGATCTTGGCTGTCTAATTGATGACAGAGTTGTAGCAGATCTCTTTGCTAATAACCCGTTTGACTTTGAAGTTTGCGTGAGTTTGAGTTTGCGTGACCTCATCTCAGCCTATCAGAAAAAAAGCCTTTGGAAAGTATTCAGTCAGACCCCTTGACTTTTTCCACCTTTTGTTTACAGCCTTATTCTAAAATAGATTAAATAAAAATCAATTTCCTCAGTAATCTACACACAATACCCCAAAATAACAAAGCGAAAACAGGTTTTTAGACATTTTTGCAAATGTATACCCTATTTACACAAGAATTAGACCGTTTGCTATGAGACTCAAAATTGAGCTCAGGTGCATCCTGTTTCCATTGATCATCCTTGAGATCTTTCTACAACTTGATTGGAGTCCAACTGTGGAACATTCAATTGATTGGACATGATTTGGAAAGGTACACACCTGTGTATATAAGGTCCCACAGTTGACAGTGCATGTCAGAGCAAAAACTAAGCCATGAGGTTGAAGGAATTGTCCGTAGAGCTCCGAGACAGAATTCTGTCGAGGCACAGATCTGGGGAAGGGTACCAAACCATTTCTGCAGCATTGAAGGTCCCTAATAACTCAGTGGCCTCCATTATTCTTAAATGTAAGAAGTTTGGAACCACCAAGAATTTTCCAAGAGCGGGGGAGAAGGGCCTTGGTCAGGGAGGTGAGCAAGAACCCGATGGTCACTCTGACAGAGCTCTAGAGTTCCTCTGTGGAGATAGGAGAACCTTCCAGAAGGACAACCATCTCGGCAGCAATCCACCAATTAGGGGTTTATGGTAGAGTTAGTCATCAGTAAAAGGCACATGACAGCCTGCTTGGAGTTTGCCAAAAGGCACCTAAAGAATCTCAAACCAAGATTGAACTCTGTTCTGAATTAACCTTTATTTTTAACTAGGCATGTCGGTTAAGAACAAATTCTTTGGCTGGCCTACACCAGCCAAATCCGGACAACACTGGGCCAATTGTGCGCTTCCCTATGGAACTTCAGATTCGAACCAGGGTGTCTATAGTGATGCCTCAAGCACTGAGATGCAGTGCCTTAGACCGCTGCGCCACTCAGGAGCCCCTGAATGCCAAGCGTCACGTCTGGAGGAGACCTGGCACCATCCCTACGATGAAGCATGGTGGTGGCAGCATCATGCTGTGGGGATGTTTTCAGCATCAGGGACTAGGAGACGAATCAGGATTGAGGCAAAGATGAACGGAGCAAAGTACAGCGAGATCCTTGATGAAAACCTGCTTCAGAGCGCTCAGGACCTCAGACTGGGGCGAAGGTTCACCTTCCAACAGGACAACGACCCTAAGCACACAGCCAAGACAACGCAGGAGTGGCTTCGGAACAAGTCTCTGAATGTCCTTGAGTGGCCCAACCAGAGCCCGGATTTCCATCTCTAGAGAGACCTGAAAATAGCTGTCCACCAACATACCCCATCCAACCTGACAGAGCTTGAGAAGATCTGCAGAGAAGAATGCTTGTAGTGTCATACCCAAGAAGACTCAAAGCTATAATCAATGCCAAAGGTACTTCAACAAAGTACTGAGTAAAGGGTCTGAATACTTGTGTAAATGTGATATTTCAGGTTTTTATTTGTAATATATTTACAAAAATGTCTAAAAACCTGGTTTTGCTTTGTCATCATGTTGTATTGTGTGTAGATTGATGAGGGGAAAAAAACTATTTTATCCATTTTAGAAAAAGGCTGTAACGTAACAAAATGTGGAAATGGTCAAGGGGTCTGAATACTTTCTGAAGGCACTGTACTACAACTTCATACAACGTGTAAAGTAGTATGTCTGTACCATTTTCCATCTCAGCTGTGGACTCAGTGTTGTGTATCAGGTCCTGAAGCTCGGTTGTTGGTGAGTCAATGGCTCTGCAGGATGGCCTACTGTTTGAAGACAGTAGGTCACTTGGGTCTCTACAGACTCTACAGTCACCACAGACTCTGGTTCAATTCCAGGCTGAATCACAACCAGCTGTGATTGGGAGTCCCATAGGGAAGCTCACAATTGGCCCAGCGTTGTCTGAGTTAGGGTTTGAAAATAAATAAGAATTTGTGCTTAATTGACTTGCCTAGTTACATAAATAAATTCAGGAATTTGCGTCACCAAACATCAGTCCAAAATCTTGCTCAATCTACAGACAAGACACACTAAGACAATAACATCTCAGCTACCAGATTTCTAAGACATGGTCCTGTCGCCTTTGAAGGGTAATAGCTCTGGCAATGACCACTCTGAGACATGGTCATGCTTTGGAAAAAACAATGCATCAACAAGTCATTCAAACATCCTCACACATGCATGCTATGAAGTTGACAGAGTCCATTTCATTCAAACTATACCTGGTATGTCCAGAAACTGTGAAACACAGAGTATGTCAGAGGAGTTCTGTGAGTCATGGACAATTTTTTGACAGTAGGTTGAGGTCCGCTTCATCTTTTCTTTTACAGTTGCTTCATCAAATGTGTGTATCATCAGCACAATGGCCTTTCGACACTGCCCTTCTTCCCTCAGCCAGTCTTTGTCCGTGAAGGGGTCTCTGTCAGCAGCTGGTCCATCTCCAACCAAACACACAACACTGGTATAAATAGTCCAACCAAACCCCATTACACTGAATCGTGAGAGAAACCCCCATAAAAAACAAGTCTCACTCCCTTGTGAACACACATTCACATGCTTACACCCTGGCATGCCTGCACCCGAGCAAGCACAAACCATACACACACAAATAAAAGACTGAAGCTAATTTGTCACTGGTGCATGTTAGAATCTGGAAGAAAGGTTTAACAGTTGCAGGGACTGTGTAATGTTTAATGCTCCTCAGTCACCTTCACATACACAAAGCCTAATACATGTCATCTTCAATTACAAGTGACCGAGGAGGAGCATGTGAACAACATCAGTGCTATTTTAGACAGCTTTACAACTTGAAACGTTATGCTGTGTTTATCATTTGAACATTTAGTGATGTTGCAGTGACAGTTTCACTATCGGCAGAATGTGCCTTCAAAACAGCAAAACCATTTTAAAAAATGGTCTTACGTCACTTCCCCTTGGCCCTATAACCCTATCAATGTATGCAGATCCATAAGATGAAAGCTCCACGACCACACTGCTTACATCTATCCACACCCTTCAACCCTGCAAACATCAAAGGGTTCGGGCTAAGGGGAAGTGATAGGGAGTGAATTGGTACCCAGATTTATTTTGAACTCACATAGTCCGTCTTGCTTTTGGGGTCGGCTAGCTACGGGAACAAGGAAACTATTCCTCTTGCATATGGTTCCTTCACGTCGTTGTTCTGAACCCCTCCAAAAAGAAAAAATACTAGATTGGCAATAATACATGAATGCAAAACATTGATCTTAATGCGTAAAAAAACCCATAATGGTTTACCCATGATCCTCTGTCTTATTTGCAACCAATATCTTGATCATATTACGCTTGCTGCGGTCAGCCAAGCTTTTTGTCCAAGCATACTCATTCATGATCCTTTCACCTCCAGCTTTGCTCTGGAAAATGTCCTCAATCATCTAACAAAAAGCACAGCATACACAGACCCTAGTACACCAGGATTCTTTATCAAAATATGTTTGATTGATTCCTTACCTCCTTCTGAAATCCCATTCAATAATAAGACCTAATGTTCCTCTCCTAATTCATTGTTCTGTAGTTGGTTTTGAGAACGATGAGAAGAGGATATGAGGAGCCAAGGATTGACAAATTGAGAAAGAGCTCAGTGGTAGCCAGCCATCCTCCTGGAGAGCTACTGTGCAAGCGTTGGTTTCAGCCCTGCTCCATCACCTGGCTATGTCACTAAACTGCACATTAGGATCTATCAAGATTATTTAAGTCGATTAGAGCAGGACTGGAAAAATCCTACATACACTAAGTAAATCTCCGGGAGTAAACCAACCCAACATCACAAAGATGGAACCTCAGGAAGATCAATAAAGTATTTAGTTATTAAAAGACAATCCTAGAAAATAATGAAAGGCTTACTTTGGCTGGACTATCTTCCTCTGCTCTCCTTTTTCTGTTAGGACTTTGTGTCAGGGTGTCACGGCCTGACCTTAGTTCCTTTTTTATGTCTCTATTTTAGTTTGGTCAGGGCGTGAGTTGGGGTGGGCATTCTATGTGCTGTTCTATGTTTTTGTATTTCTGTGTTTGGCCTGGTATGATTCCCAATCAGAGGCAGCTGTTTATCGTTGTCTCTGATTGAGAACCATACTTAGGCAGCCTGTTTTCCCACTATGATTGGTGGGTAGTTGTTTTCTGTCTTTGTTTTAGTTACCAGATGGAACTGTTTCGGTTGTTATTTTTGTTACTTTGTATTTTAGTGTTCAGTGCTATTAAATAAAATGACGAACACTTACCACGCTGCATATTGGTCCGATCCTTCATACTCCTCCTCAGAAGAGGAGGAAAACCGTTACACAGGGTAAAAGAGTCGTCAGAGTCTAATGAACCACCAACATCCAAAGGAGCAGCTTGCAGAAGAGTTAACAGCCCGTTACATGAATAAATGAAAGCTCGGTTCTCAACAATTCTACAGGGATAATACAACCAAATTGCATATCTGTTTCCTTACAATTTGGTTGTTAGTCATACTCTAAACCCCATTTAGCATGCTTTAAATGTCAGGCGCAAATAATCTGCTATGAAATCATTAACCTACAATTATATATGGGATGTTGAGATAAGACATACAATTAATGGGTTCTGATGTGATCTGTGACATGCCACAGAATGTGTGATGTGTGACTCCATCCCTCAAAATCTTGGACCCCCGGAAAACTCCCCCTCCCAAAAGTCTGTTTGGCATTTAAATGTCTCAGCGGTGCCCCCCGCAGGCTTTGGGGGACGGGGTGGCCCCTCCTTTACTGTACCATCACTGCAAACACCAGAAATCCGTCTGGGTCCGGGTGCCAGACCTGGGCCAGCAGGATTAGATCTGGCCTGCCGGACTCTGGGCAGATGTTGGCCACATACTTGTGCTCGCTGGGATTGTATGAACGAATACATTGATCATATCTCTATACTGTAGAGAAATAACTCGCCATCAGAACTTGTTTCATTGGGTAAACACATTTTTAGCACACTGAGGTCTGGTCTCTGAAGAAGATACTGAAACACTTCAACTACTTTAGACCCAGATTCATCATAAACTTTTAAGTCTCTGGTAGGCAGGATACATTTCTTGACTAATTGAAAGTCATTAAACAACATTTGGATCGCTGTTAGGGTTTCTGTAAACAATTGCAATTGTGGCAATCACTCACCTCCTTCCAAAAAGTAATTGAAAGTCAATGGCTCTTGTGAAAAAATTAACTTCTTCTCATCTTTGTATTTCACTTGTACAGCCAGCAGCCTAGTCAGCACTACCCTGACACCGCCTATATAAACACAACTACGTCAACTTCAATACATTCTAATAAAAATGAGCCTAATGAACAACGCAGGACACAACATTGATATTCACACTAATGGTTGCATGCACTACATTTGCATATCGCGTATGGATTTCAGCATATGAGATTGCGATAAACATCTAGCTAACCTTGCAATGGTTAAATAAAATCCCTTCAACCGAACAACATATTCATTGCTTTCTCCTTGCTTTACTGTGCTGCACTTATTAACTATATATTTAGTAACACACATGAGGCAAGCACCACATTTGACTCTACAGTAGATACCGTAGATAGTACACACAAGGCACACATGCCTAGAGAATGTATCGACAGCTGACAGTTAACAACATCATAGCTACCCAGGCACACATCCATTACTAACCCTTCAAAATGTGTCATTACGTGTTTGTACCTCAGGACATTAATTTCCAATGGAACGCTGAGTTTGTCTTGCAGCATTGCGTTGCAGAGGCCGTTGCTGTACGTTCTGTGGGGTGCATACGTTGGATTTATCGAACGAATACATCAAGTTGTATGCGTTTACTTGACAGAATGAAGTAGCAAAATGTGAATGTTGAATTTTTGTTGCACACATATCCAGTCAACAAAATGTGAGGTTACATAATAAAAACAGTTTTGACTGTAGAATTTCTTTACATTTTGTATTAATTTATTTGCCATGTAGCATACATATTATTTATTCGATGACATATACAAATGAATTGTAAGAGTCTATAACATAATTTCCCGACCAAAATGCATAGTCTTGAAGCGATATGCTATAATAAATAGTTAAGATAGCAGAGAGTAGGCTCTTTCACCAATGAGACCAACATTGCGAAAGGTGGTCTTGATCGCGCTGTTGGGCCGGGACCATCCCAGATGAAAACGCAGGTCTGTGTGGATCCAGAGAAGTCGTGAAAGCAAGCAGGGGAGTTCCACAGTCTCATTCAAGAGCTTTGACTGTTTAGAGAGGAATTCCAAAGTTACTTTTGTCTGGACCGAAGCCAGTTCGATCACTTGTTCCAGATGGTTGGAGACAGGATCGCCCGGATGGATAACAACTACCGGGAGCCCATCAACCCAGTTGGACGCCTGGCGATTTGTCTCCGGTAAGCTAAATTCTAATACATTTTTAAAGGCTTTGATACCATAATTGATTGATATTAGATATATTTTATGTGCAACCTAGCTAGCTATAAAGGGCTCTCTAGTTAATAGCCCATATGTGACATCAGATGTACTTCTACACAATGTTCATTAGGACTATAACTTTTGCCAAAGTTGGTTAAAAATATTTTTTTAATGATGCAATGTTACCAAATTAAAAGAAAGTTGAGGTGCCTTCTGCCCTGATGAAGGTAGACTGGTCTTCTTCAGGACCCCTTGTTGTACAAAACAGTTACCATCATTGATTAGATTATTCTTGGAATCATGTACACTCTTAGAAAAAAGGGTTCCAAAAGTGTTGTTCTGCTTTCCCCATAGGAGAACCCTTTTTGGTTCCAGGTATAACCCTTTGGGGAAATGATTATACATGGAACCCAATAGGGTTCTACTTGGAACCAAAAGGGTTCTACCTGGAACCAAAAAGGGTTCTTCAAAGGGTTCGCCTATAGGGACATCCGGAGAACCCTTTTAGGTTCTAGATAGTACCTTTCTTTAGAGTAGAGTTGGCCTGGGCTAGTTTATTGATATAGTCACAGACTGAATTGTACAGTTTCAATGCATTGGTTGGTGGTTGATGAGTATTAGAATATAATTAGTAGAGCATAATAAACAGTAATGAGGTAGCTATATGAGTAGATAGAATATGTTGGTGGAATTCAAGTTACACACAATTGTGATAATTATTTTGAATTATATTTCTGCTTCTTGGCGACAGGGGACTCCCACAGGACAATCGGAGTTGGACGGTCCACGGTGGCAGGCATTGTCCCCTCTGTGGCACAAGCCATTTGGGACTGTCTGGTTGGTGAATATATGCATGTCCCCAAGGAGGAAGCCTGGAGGGCCATTGCTGCCGAGTTCATGGAGAGGTGGAGTTTCCCCAACTGTCTTGGCTCCATTGCTGGGAAATGTAGTAATCCAGGCTCTACCGTACTTGGGTTCGCAATTCTACAACTACAAGGGTACATATTCAGTTGTACTCTTGGCTGTTGTAGATGCCATCTACTGTTTCCGTTTTGTCGAATTTAGTGCTTATGGCAAGGGAAGTGATGGCGGGACCCTCCGGGACTCTGCCTTCGGGCCAGGCACTTTAAAAATGTTTTTATTTAACCTTTATTTAACCAGGTAGGCTAGTTGAGAACAAGTTTTCATTTACAACTGCGACCTGGCCAAGAATTAAGCAAAGCAGTTCGACACATACAACAACACAGAGTTACACATGGAATAAACAAACATAATACAGTAGAAAAAGTCTATATACAGTGTGTGCAAGTGAGGTAAAATAATGGAGGTAAGGCAGTAAATAGGCCATGGTGGCAAAGTAATTGCAAATAACAATTAAACACTTGAGTGATTGATGTGCAGAACATGAATGTGCAAGTAGAGATACTGGGGTGAAGGGAGTAAGATAAATAAATAAATACAGTATGGGGATGAGGTAGTTGAATGGGCTCTTTACAGATGGGCTATGTACAGGTGCAGTGATCTGTGAGCTGCTCTGACAGCTGGTGCTTAAAGCTAGTGAGGGAGATATGAGTCTCCAGCTTCAATGATTTTTGCAGTTTGTTCCAGTCAGTATGTTTGGCAGCCATTCAGAACCGTCCAGAGTAGTGATGCTGGACGGGCGGGCAGGTGCGGGCAGGTGTGGGCAGCGAACGGTTGAAGAGCATGCATTTAGTTTTACTTTCATTTAAGATCAGTTGGAGGCAACGGAAGGGCAGTTGTATGGCATTGAAACTCGTCTGGAGGTTAGTTAACACAGTGTCCAAAGAAGGGCCAGAAGTATACAGAATGGTGGCGTCTGCATAGAGGTGGATCAGAGAATCACCAGCAGCAAGAGCGACATTGATGTATACAGAGAAGAGAGTCGGCCCGAGACTTGAACCCTGTGGCACCCCCATAGAGACTGTCAGAGGTCCAGACAACAGGCCCTCCTATTTGACACTTCATCAGAGAAGTAGTTGGTGACCCAGCTGAGGCAGTCAGTTGAGAAACCAAGGCTGTTTAGTCTGCCGATAAGAATGTGGTCAGGATGGCACATTGGAGATTCCACCACCAGCATCACTCCCTGGAGCTGGGACCCGTTCCCCACGTTTTTGTCGGTGACGAGGCCTTCCCTTTGATACCCAACCTTATGAGGCCCTACGTTGGACGCCAGCTGCCATTGCCAAAGCCTGTAAGGATCTTTAACAAATTACTATCCAGGGTAAGGTTCGTTGTTGAATGCGCCTGTGGGATTCTAGCAGAGAATGTATTGTAGAGTGCTTGGTCTCAGCCCCTCAAATGTCGATGCCTGCGTGAAAGCCACATGTGTTCTCCACAACTACCCGTGGAGGTCATTCCAGGAGCCGCTCCAGATGGAGATGGGCACGCCAAATGGTTACCTACCTGATGTCACCAGGGAAGGTGCCAACAGCGCCCCCAGACAGGCACTCCAGGTGAGGGAGAAGCTGACCACCTACTTCTCATCGCCAGCAGGTGAAGTCCCGTGGAGTGAATCAACTCTTTTAAGACTCCCCTACCACAAAGGTTTATTTTAAGAACCATCCACCGTTGTCCATAAAATAGCATTTTTTCACAGATTATTTTATGTCTCATTGTCTCTGTTCATTTCGAATTTATATTTAAGTGAAATTTGGGAGTAAAGACCACACCTTAATCCCTTCCCTCTCCCATTAACGTCAGTATTATACACACCTGGCATGGTACATCAGGTGAGCGGGAGCACTAATTAAGGTTATACGACATACAGTTAGTATGATAACAAAGGGAAAGGGTAACCTAGGGTCCATACAAATAGTACAGTTTACCACCATCTTCACTAGTCTGACAAAATGCTGGTGGAATTTTTTTATTTTCAACTTTCTTGTCTTAAATCTGCAAAGGCGTAGGGAAGAAATAAGCTGATTAAGTCTAAATGAGATATTAATAAAGAAATGAAAGACTATGAAGACCTTAGAATTTAATAAGTATTCAAGTACAGGAAAGAACATGACAGGTACAGTGGGGCAAAAAAAGTATTTAGTCAGCCACCAATTGTGCAAGTTCTCCCACTTAAAAAGATGAGAGAGGCCTGTAATTTTCATCATATGTACACTTCAACTATGACAGACAAAAATGAGAAAAGAAAATCCAGAAAATCACATTGTAGGATTTTTTATGAATTTATTTGCAAATTATGGTGGAAAATAAGTATTTGGTCAATAACAAAAGTTTATCTCAATACTTTGTTATATACCCTTTGTTGGCAATGACAGAGGTCAAACGTTTTCTGTAAGTCTTTACAAGGTTTTCACACACTGTTGCTGGTATTTTGGCCCATTCCTCCATGCAGATCTCCTCTAGAGCAGTGATGTTTTGTATTACCAGGACGTGTACTCAAAGCATGCGAGGGCCAACTGGCAGGTGTCTTCACTGACATTTTCAACCTCTCCCTGACTGAGTCTGTAATACCTATGGTTCAAGCAGACCACCATAGTCCCTGTGCCCAAGGAAGCGAAGGTAACCTACCTAAATGATTATCGCCCCGTAGCACTCAAGTCTGTAGCCATTAAGTGCTTTGAAAGGCTGGTCATGGCTCACATCAACACCATTATCCCAGAAACCATAGACCCACTCCAATTTGCATACCACCGCAACAGATCCACAGATGATGCAATATCTATTGCCCTCCACACAGCTCTTAAGTGAGAATGCTATTGATTGACTACAGCTTGGCGTTCAACACCATAGTACCCTCAATGCTATCACTAAGCTAAGGACCCAGGGACTAAACACCTCCCTCTGCAACTGTATCCTGGACTTCCTTACGGGCGACCCCCAGGTGGTAAGGGTAGGCAACAACACGTCTGCCACACTGATCCTCAACTCTGGGGCCCCTCAGGGGTGTGTGCTCAGTCCCCTCCTGTACTCCCTTTTCACCCATGACTGCGTGGCCAAGCATGACTCCAACACCATCATTAAGTTTGCTGACGACACAAAAGTGGTAGGCCTGATCACTGACATTGATGAGACTGCCTATAGGGAGGAGGTCAGAGACTTGTCAGTGTGGTGGCAGGATAACAACCTCTCCCTCAACGTGATCAAAACAAAGGCGATTGATTGTTGATTACAGAAAAAGGAGGACCGGGCACGCCCCCATTCTCATCAGTGGGGCTGTAGTGGAGCAGGTTGAGAGCTTCAAGTTCCTTGGTGTCCACATCACCAACAAACTATCATGGTCCAAACACACCAAGACAGTCGTAGAGAGGGCACGACAACGCCTATTCCGCCTCAGGAGACTGAAAAGATTTGTCATGGGTACTCAGATCCTCAAAAATTCTATAGCTGCACCATCGAGAACATGGTTGCATCACCGCCTGGTATGGAAAGTGCACGGCCTCTGAAACACAAGGCAATGCAGAGGGTAGTGCATACTGCCCAGTATATCACTGGGGCAAAGCTTCCTGCCATCCAGGACCCACCCAGGACCTTCCTGCCACCCAGGTCTCAGAAGAAGGCCCAAAAAATTCCCAAGGACTCCAGCCACTCTAGTCATAGACTGTTCTCTCTGCTACCGGCACGGCAAGCAGTACCGGAGCGCCAAGTTTAGGTCAAAAAGACTTCTTAACAGCTTCTACCCCCAAGCCATATTGAACTGTTGATCAAAAGGCTACTAAGACGATTTACATTGTCCCCACCACCCATTTATACGCTGCTGCTACTCTCTATTTATTATCCATGCATAGTCACTTTACCTCTACCTACATGTACATATGACCTCAATTACCTTGACTAACCGCTGCCCCCGCACATTGACTCTGTACCGCAACCCCCTGTATATAGCCTTGCTACTGTTATTTTCTTGTTGTTCCTTAATTATTTGATATTTCTATATTTTTTGTGTACAGTAGGCCCTGACACAGACACACTTTGTTCTCCTCCTGCAGTAACTTCCAGTCGTCAGCCATGTTCGAGAGCTCTGAGTCGGCAGCCGAGGGAGTCAGCACAGACAGCACCCTGGGATCCCCCATCACCGCCTGCAAGAAGGTAAATACAGGGGGACGGTGTGTGTGTCCAATATGTCCGGTAAATATTAATGTGTGTGTGTGTGTCCCTCTCCCTGGTGAGGGAGAGTTTGTGCCATTGCAACAGAGAGTAATGATGGAGGACCAGGTGTTTCAGGTCATCTAGTTGGATTCATCATCTCACTGTGCCAAGGAGACAATGAGAGAAATGGCAAAGAACACTGGTCTCGGGGAGATTACATTGAGTTTCAACTTCTTCTGTTCTGCTCCCCCTCCTTCATCTTGAATAAGGAGCTTTGTCAGTCGATATAGCTGCTTGTTCAGTCACTTCATTAGTAGACGGGTTGTCACGTTATTAAATGATTTCCACTGAGCCTCGCCGCTTTGCCGCTAACATACAAAAACAATATTACATCACAGGAGGTTGGTAATGGCTGGAGCGGAATGGCATCAAATACATCAAACACATGGTTTGATGCCATTCCATTGGTTCCTTTCCAGCCGTTATATTGAGCCATTCACCCCTCAGCAGCCTCCACTGTCTTACATGTAGTATTGGTAATAGAAGTGTCCACACAATGACACAAAACTGTATGGCTTACAAGTGTGTATTTATAAAGACAAGATTTCAACCCTAACTCTAGGTCAGGTCCCCTGACTTGACAAAGACCTAGCAATCTAGATATTGCCTTAATAAAATACATGTGGGAGAATAATATTATTTTAACTGGTGAACATTTACTGATATCAAGCTCCTGCTCAAGCTCCAGTATGAAGCTGGGTTATGTTCATTGGTGCACATCGACGCAAAACATTTTGTAACGGAAGAAAAGGGCAATTATTGGACAAGTGGAAATAGCACATCCCTGTTTTGGGCGGTTATCTCCCATTTTGTGCCTAATGAACACAACCCTGCCCTCACTCCAAGCTCTGCCAAATTGTGATGTCATGACCATGAGGCCGTCTGAGTGTGAGTCATCTCTACCTGGCGATGGTCCAGAGCAGATGGACAACACCAGAGGGAGATAGTGCAGGACAGGGGCCCAGGGGGCATGATGGCATCAGCCTAAAAATACACTATGGAAATGATTATGATCTCTATTGTTTTGTAACCTGACTACCCATCCACATCGCTCTGGCCAAACGCCACACCCACTAGCGTTTCTTTTCCTGGATTTGCTTTCCTCCCTGCTTTCAGGGAGGTTGGGTTAAATGTAGAAGACACATTTGGGTTGAATGCATTCAGTTGTGCAACTGACTAGTTATCCCCTTTCCCTTATTATAGAATTTCCTTCAACCTCATGGCTTGGTTTTTGCTCTGACTTGCGCTGTCAACTGTGGGACCTTCTATAGACAGGTGTGTGACTTTCCAAATCGTGTGCAAATCAATTGTAGACTCCATTCAAGTTGTAGAAACACCTCAAGGATGATCAATGGAAACAGGATGCACCTGAGCTCAATTTCAAGTCTCATTGCAAAGGGTCTGAATACTTATGTAAATAAGGTATTTCTGTTTTTTATTTTTAATAAATACGCTAAATGTTTTGTCATTATGGGGTATTGTGTGTAGATTGATGAGGGATTTAAAACAAATCTATTTTAGAATGCGGGTGTAACGTAACAAAATGTTGAAAAAAATCAAGGGGTCTGAATACTTTCCGAATGCACCGTACGTGTCCCTCTGACAAGGTACTCTTGACTCTTGAGTGTCAATGAAAGTGGCAGGTCAACAGGACTTGACACTTAACGCATAGCGTCCATTGAAACAGCTCGCGGGGGAAGAGTAAAAACACAGTAAATATGTGGAGAGTAAATAGGCTAACTGACAGGCTATTGATCCCTCTCACAGAGGAAGGTCCCACAGAGCACCTCCTGAACAAAGGGCCTGTAGAGATCTTTATAGCCAGAGGGTAAATACTAAGGTTGTCAGCTGAAGGTGAATGGGATCTTGTGTGTGTGTGTGTGTGTGTGTGTGTGTGTGTGTGTGTGTGTGTGTGTGTGTGTGTGTGTGTGTGTGTGTGTGTGTGTGTGTGTGTGTGTGTGTGTGTGTGTGTGTGTGTGTGTGTGTGTGTGCGTGTGTGCGTGTATTTGTATGGTATACATTCTGAGAAGGAGTTCAGTCATGTGTCTGTGTGTAAGAGTGTGAGTTATCTGTTTCTTCCAGGTGCTGTGCAGTAGCAGTGTGCTGGACTCGTCAGAGTACTGGCTGAGGAATGAGAAGGCTCTGTGCAGGCTGGGCCTTCTGGAGGATGACGCTGAGGGGAGATATAACACGGTGAGCAGTGTGTGCCTATTTGATTTATAACTATATGACTGCAACCAAATCTATGACAATGTATAGAACTTTGTAGAACAGGAATTCTCCCTTGGGTACTCGACTGGTAAGCGTTGGTGTTCTTACTAGAAAACAAAGGTATCACTCCGTGTGTCTGTCCTTTCCCTCAGTCTCATGCTCTGAGTCAATTAAAAAGCATTTTCATCTTCCCATTTCAACACAATGTGTCCAGACTGGATGAGGAGCAGGGGTTAGTTGTGTGTGTGTGTGTGTGTGTCTGTGTGTGTGTGTGTGTGTGTGTGTGTGTGTGTGTGTGTGTGTGTGTGTGTGTGTGTGTGTGTGTGTGTGTGCACCCTCTTCTGTTAACCAGTATTATCACAGTAATAGGCCTGTGGCCATATCAGCTTAGTGAATTACAGACTCTGAGCCAGGAGTGAACAGGGTCTGTGTTAGTGAGTGTGTGGAATGCAGATGTAATAAGTTTGGCTGGATATGGTATTTCTTTACTCCGCCGAGGGTTTTGGTTGGGGAGCGGGGGAAGGGTTGGTTTATTAGTGTGTTCATTTGGATCATTTATGGAATCGTCTAACATGGTCACTTTTATCAGTGCGATTGTTACAATGTGATTGTCATTGATTACACACTCAGCGGCAGCAGAGGTATTCAAATTAAGCTCGGAGGTCGTGTTTACGACAGGTTCAA